>NC_037539.1:29315878-29317133 GCF_001531365.2 Cynara cardunculus var. scolymus
TCAGGTTCTCAAGATGTCAACGTTCAAAGTTCTGCCCCGGAGTTAGTGCGGGAAAGAATAATAGAGGCGGTTGTAATTGAAGATGAAGAAGAAGTGGTGGCAAGTCCTACGATCGAGCCAATGATTGTAAAGCCGGCGGACTCCATTGTAGAGACAAGGTTGCTTATGGACTTGTCAGCCAACGTAGGTTTCAACAGTATGTTTACATCTACTTTGGGTGTAGAGCAGGATTTCGGTGAAGACGTGGAGAATATTGATGAATCTACTGGATTATACTTTGATTTTGAAGATGATCTAGAAGAAGGAGATCTAGAATTTCCTATTCAAGGTGATCCACAGTCTGCTCCAGAATCTTTAACTGCTGATCTACCTACTGCGCYAGAAACTWGCACTCCAAAGCCAATTGTTGAATCTACAGAAATCTTCACAAAGGGTTATATTCCATTTCATATCAGAGCAAATTATTTTGGTTATGATCGAGAACGGATCCGAGAGCCGTACCTTGAAGATGTCTATTTTGGTATTTTCATTCGTCACAGGAAGCTTATCAGTGGTGACAGAGTATTAGGGATTCACAAAAAGCCTAAAGAGTTCAGAACAGAGTATAGACATATCTTGAAGTCTAAATGCCAGCCAATCAGCCAAGTACGTACCAAGCATAGGATTGTCTAGATAAAACAGATAGATGCTCAGAGACTCCGTAAAATTTGGTATCCTGGTTTTACTGTCACAAGACAGGATGGCCAGATCTGGAGATTTAGTGAAGCTGATTTCACTAACATATACTTAGATGATCTTGAGTATTTGTATTTCGAACTCAAAAATATGCAGATCAGAAAGGAAGGAGACCTTGTAGCATTGGAAGCAATCAAAAGATTCATCAGAAGTCAAGTCAAGTTGTCTATGATCATCGACGTTCAAATGGGTCTTGAGGATAGCCAGAAAATTATCAATCTCAAAAGACCTAATCAAGAGCATGAAGACATTGATAGTTATCCAGTATACATGGTTCTTGAAAGTCCTGAGTTCGGAGTCATTTACTTCGCTCAACTTCAGATGAAAAAGTTTATGAGATTCAGTGAACTAAATAAATACTCTGATGGTACGATCAGGTTGGTGAAGAGGGCATTAGACTCAAAGCTGTTGAATGATGAAAAGGCTATGGAATCCGAGCGAATGAATGTCAAAAAAAGATATCTGCTCGTCAACGCTATCAGTCTGCTCGAGGAGAAAATTCAATACCGAAATGCTCTGA
>NC_037539.1:29317736-29321841 GCF_001531365.2 Cynara cardunculus var. scolymus
ACAAAAGCTCTTGATGAGAAAAGATTTTTATTCCTAGTCAGCAAGATGGGTATGTTGAATCTCACCACTTAAAGGCAATAAAAGTTCTTAAATCAGAGATTCTCAATATCTCATGGTTATGCCTACAATTGATACATAACAATAAGCCATAATCAATAAGTACTCCAAACCAGCGTCTCTGGTTCTAAAGACYAGAGCCTCTAGCCATGAAGAAACATTTTAATATGGCTAAAAGTTTCTCATCGCCTTTGGTACCAGAGAGCTCTGGTCCAAAGAAAATACTTAGCTTTTATTCACTAAGTATTACCTTCGCAACCAGAGCCTCTGGATTCTCACTCCTTGAGACCAGAGCCTCTGGTCCTACAAACCAGAGCCTCTGGATTCTCATCCTTTGAGAGCAAAGCCTTTTTGGACTCCATCGCATAACATCATTCATGTAACCAGAGCCTCTGGTTCTAAAGACCAGAGCCTGTGGTTTCCAAGTCCTTTGCAACCATAGACCTTTGGCTTCCAAATAAGACTTGGCATGCTAAATTCACCTTTCATTCAACTTTAATAGCATATCCAAGACAACCAGAGCCTCTGATTCTAAAGACCAGAGCCTCTGGATTCATACTCTTTGTAACCAGAGCCCCTCTGGACCCAAAGAGCCCCCCCTTTTCTCACTCACATGCACTTAACCATATTTTCATACTTCTTTTCATCGCCTTTGCAACCAGAGCCTCTGGTTTTAAAGACCAGAGATTCTGGATTCATTGTCTTTGGAACCAGAGCCCTCTGGTCTCAAAGACCCATTCATATGCACAACCATTTGCATACTTAGACATTTTTCATAAAACTTTTCATCTTCATTCACAACCAGAGCCTCTTCTTATAAAGACTAGAGCCTCTGGTCACCTCAATCCACATCGTTATTGGTTCTAGGGATAGTATCTGAAACTCAAATCTTATCTACATGCATCATTTGAGGGGGAGCTATTCATTCATCATGAATCTCCATTGCATAAATATGCATTTTCCATACTAGAGCCTCTGGTCCTACTATCCAGAGCCTCTGGACACTTAAATGCTAAATAATACACCATGTATATTTAAACCAGAGCCCCTCCGGTTCTACATAATGGATTGCCCATGCTTATCCAGAGCCTCTGGTTTGATATTCAAGGCTTATTTATCATACAATCCAATATTTCATCGATGAATTCATTCATCTATGTTCAACCAGAGCACCTCTGGTTCCCCATCAAAAAGGTTATGTTGAACCAGAGCTCCTCTGGTTACGTGACAATTTTTTTTCAAAAACCTATCTTTAATTGCAAAATTTTTAAGATTATACACAATTGCAGCTTTTGTGACTAAAAACTATACAACATGGGTTTTTAGAAGACCAAAACTTCGTAATTAGTATTAATCTTACAATTAGATTGAATTTTAAATATAAATTGTTTTTGGATTTCTATTTCAAGAGATATTATTTGCAATAATTTTTAATTACTCCAAATAATCCAAACGTCATCCACCCATGCGCCTGACACCATATACAGCTTGTTCCCCATGAACTTTTCAAATTACCCTTCCCTATCCCCGCCTTGACACGTGTCCTCCAACATTAATGGCATGTACAATCATGGCGGCTCACGATCCCCAAATCAACTCACCGTTTGCCAAACGCCTTCACCTTTCATGATTATTTAAATATAATAATCAGAAAAGCATTTCATGTTCTCTTCCCCCCACCTATATATACCCTTCTTCTACCTCCAGTCATCCCTTACGCTTCCTAAAACCTGCAACTAGACTTTGACACACAAACCTACCTGCAACTATATCCATAATGGCTTCCTCCGCATCACACGAGTCCAACGACAACGATAGCCATGTCCAATCCACCGGCCCCGATAGCTGAGCAATCGTCTTTCTACCAATAAAGCCCAACAATCATGCCATCGAGCTTCGAACCATCCTGTTCGACGACAGGTTTGTTGTGATAATCGAGTTCTTCCGTAACTACATCCTTCTACCTGCCCTGACTCTAACCGACAATGGCGTACCTCTAAAGTACGTCCAACAATACTGGCAAACTTGTGAGTACGATCCTGACAGCCATGGAATAATAGGGGACATCGACGCCCCAAATGACATGATCTACTCGCTCAAGATATATCGGGCAAAAGTCTCTAGGGTTCTGTGCATTCCCACCCGCCGAGAGCTCGGCATTGACCAATATGCCAACCAACCCATAACCTCAGACATCCTCCGGTTCATAAAAATGCTAGGTTACAATCGTGACCTACGCAACACCTCGGATTTCAAAAGGCAGTTTTTGCAGCCAATGTGGAATATGTTATTTTCCTTATTGAACAGGGCCCTCACATGCAAGCTAGGGTCGATGGATCAAGGCAACATCAACATAATGATGATTATGTACGGACTCTTTTTCAACATCCTTCTTGACTACGCTTTCCTCATATACAATGAGATCCACTCAACGGTAGTCAAGAAGTGCAAGCTCCAGGCCACCGGCAAGCCCTTGACTTCTGTTTTGTTTCCTCGTTTCCTATCTCTCTTCATAGGGGATGCAATGAGGAAACATAACCTACCGGCCGAGGAACCATTCACTCCACTCTTCAAGATGCATGGTCATCGACCTACACTCTCAAAGGATGGCTACACCATCGATAGGCCAATCTCCAGAGCCATGCTCAGTGTCATCCCCGAGACATCTGAGATCCGAAGAACTTACGAACGCTCTCTGTTGTCCCATGCTCTAGGGGCAGCTTCCCCAGAGTGCATAGAGTCATCCCCTCTGTTAAGCGAGGGAGCACATGAGCCATCTTCATTGGATGATGAAGATGATGATGATGATGATGACACTCCTCATGCATCCCCCGGCCCTACACAAACAAATCCCTTTCCGTCTTCCCAAAGGGCAACCACCTCCTCTACCCCTAGCGATCAAGGCCAAAGGGGTATTGAACAAGGACGGCCCAGTCCAAACCAAACCCAAATCAACCATCCAGAGGCCATTCTTTGGGCCTCTGGAGATGATTTAGCTGAGGAACCACGATTTCCATCGCCCCTCTCCCAACAGAGAGGTGATGCAGACATAAGAGCCACATCGCCTCATGGCTCAACACTACCACCCACACACCCAGAAGCATGTGTTGCTTCTGACATTGTTGAACTCGAAGCTCGTTCATAGCGATCTCCCATTTATGCACAAAACCCCCCCTTCGATACTTGATCTAGCGAAGGGGAAACACACTTACTTCTCTTACCCGGTCTCTGAAGCCGAGGAAGAAGAAGAAGTTGTTGCAACATCAGGAGATAGCTCCTCACTAGAGGGCTATCAAGGACATGGTGGAAGTCCTTCACGGCCTATATTTTCACAAGGCAATGAAGGCGCCTCTGGAGCTGAGGCTCAACCTGCAGCATCCGTTGCTGCAGGGGTTACCCCTGTGGCCGATCTGGTCACAAAGGCTGAGTTCCACGCCTTTGTTGACTCAGTTCAACGGTCCTTGGAAGACCTAAAATTGATCATCCAAGGGATTGTTGAAAACCCACCATCCATCGATATCATCACCCTTCAACAATCCCTTGCCACCCTTGCAACCCAATTCCGAGACAATACAACCCGTCTCCAAATGCTACAACAAACCGTAACCCAACACCATAACTGTTAAACCTCACAATTCACAATGTAAAAAGTAATGAAAAACAACAATTGATGAAGAACCAGAAGACCAATGAAGACATCAAGGCAGAAACGACTAAGTTTGGAATTTAACCAGAGGATCGATGGACAGTTCAACCAGAGGACCGATGGACAGTCCAAGGATGCGATGGAAAGAGCATTCTCATCGACCCTCTGATCAATCAACACTTAGAAGATTTTCCAGCAATTCATACAAGCATGCGATGGAGATTCGAAGATAAGGATAAGGTCATCATATCATGAATGACAGCTGGAGATGACAAGTCAATAGCTGGAATTCGAGTTTATCTTAATATTAATGTTTATCCATATGAAAGATAAACCTTATCTGTTAAATAGAAGATTTGCTAGAAAGTAGCATTAGATAGTTATCTTCTTATTAGCCATTTA
>NC_037539.1:29324149-29325276 GCF_001531365.2 Cynara cardunculus var. scolymus
TTCTTTCCATCCAGCTGAAGAAAAGTCCACCTTCCTCAAAAGAAAAGAAGTAAAGCCCAAGCCTTCTTCAAATAAAAAATCTGAACTAGATAGGAAGTTTGTAAAAACAACCRATGCTAGGACAGGATTTACACCTACATTTACTTCTTCATTTTCATTGAATAAAAGGAATATTAGACAAACGCAACCATTTTTGTCAATGTCTAATTCTTCTACAAAACCTGAGGAATCACATGTTGAAACATCACTGTCCCTTCACACAACACGTTTATCGATATAAAGTAGGACCCAATGAAAACGTGAAAAAACCCAAATCCAAGGGCAAGGAAAATCCAAATAAACCCAAGCCTGAAAAGGCTAAGGGCGACAAAAAGAGTACAACATCCCCTACTAACAAACGAGGACCCATTATGAAATGGTACCTAAATCCCCTTAATTTGTCTTGCAGGACCAGCATGTGCAACAATGGTACATGGACTCAGGTTGCTCCAGGCACATGACTGGTGATAAAAGTCAACTATCCTCCTWCAWCGAAAAATCTGGAGGCTCTGTGACTTTTGGAGACAATAGCAAGGGTATAATCAAGGGATACGACACTCTCATCAAAGGCAATGTCTCAATCAGCAAAGTGGCTTATGTTGAAGGATTAAAGCATAATCTATTAAGCATAAGTCAGTTCTGCGACAAGGGCCTTGAAGTTAAATTTCGGAAAGGTCTCTGCATCATAGAATCAAAGCCCGGTAATACAATCATCAAAGCAAAGAGAGAAGGAAATCTTTATCTTCTAGACTTTGAGTCCTCTATGGGACAGGACACACTCTGTCTTGTGTCTCATAAGAGTGATGAAAACTGGCTATGGCATCAAAAATTCTCACACCTTAACTTTGATACGCTATGAAAACTAGCCACACAAAATTTGGTCAAGGGAATTCCTTCTCTCAAATTCGAAAAAGATCATATGTGCTCAGCATGTGAGTTGGGAAAACTAAAAAGGGCCTCACATAAAACTAAGTCAGAGACCTCCTGCACCAAGCCATTGGATATGCTTCACATAGACCTCTGTGGACCGATATCCACACAAAGCCTCTCTAGAAAGAAGTATATGCTGGTATTGGTCGATGAATACT
>NC_037539.1:29328551-29330163 GCF_001531365.2 Cynara cardunculus var. scolymus
TTGCTTTCACAACCAGAGCCTCTGGTCCTAAAGACCAGAGCCTTTGGATTCAATGTCTTTGGTACCAAGGCATCCTTGGTCTCACAGACTCACCCATCACTTTCATATTGCCCACAACCAGCACCTCTGGTTCTAAAGACAAGAGCCTCTTGTTCTAAAGACCAGAGCCTCTGGCTTTGTTTTCTTTGCACCAATAGCACCTTTGGTCTCAATGACTTTTCAATTTCACCTTGGCATATTTTTTTTCTCAACCAGAGCCTCTGGTTGTATAGATCAGAGCCTCTGTCCCCAAATTACTCAAGTTTTATCTAAGTGAGAAGGAGTTTTTAATATTAATCCATATGCATCATTTGAAGGGGAGCAAACGTTTTCACCTTTGTAAACTTGCATTTTCCATCCAGAGCTTCTGGTTCTACTATCCAGAGCCTCTGGCCACACAAAATGCTATATATATATATATATATATATATAATACCAGACCACCTCTGGTTTTATATAATGGATTGCCACACTTCACCAGAGCCTCTGGTTTGTTAACCAAAGACTCTAAAACATGCAAATCCAACATCAATTCTTTTCTTCATCGACAATATTACCAGAACTCCTCTGGTTCCCCACCCAATTGGTCATGCCTGACCAGAACTCCTCTGGTTCCATGACAAAACATTTTCCACTCAAAACTCATCTTAATTGAAAACCATTTTCAAGATTATACAAAATTGCAGCTTTTGTGGCTAAAAACTATAACATCGGTTTTTAGAAGACCAAAACTTYGTAATTAGTATTAATCTTACAATTAGATGAGCTTTTAAATTCACAATATTTTTGGACMCGTCTTCACCAAGATATTATTTGGAATAAATCTTTATTTCAAATAATGCACGACGTCATCATACCACACACCTGACACCATACAGGTTGTTCCCCATGAGCCGTTTCATTTTCTCATCTTCCCAAACCCCAGCTTGACACGTGTCAAATTCATTAATGGCACGTACTATCAAAACGGCTCACGTTCTTCAAATCATATCACCAATACTTAAACCGCAAAAACTTTTCATGAGTATTATATTTTAATAATCAAGAAAACGTTTCCCTTACCACCCCCACCCTCAACTCACCTATAAATACCCTTCTTCCCCACTCATCATCTCTTTACGCTTTCAAAACCTGCAACAAGACTCTAACGAACCAAAAACCTGCAACTTCCATAAAAATGGCCTCCTCCTCTGCTTCTTGTGAATCCAACAATGACAACAGTCAACAGGTGCTGACAGCCGCACGCTTGTCTTTTTGCCCATGAAACCAAACAACCACGCCATTGAACTGCGCAACACCCTATTTGACGACCGTTTTGCGATAATCATAGAGTTCTTCATGAACTGCATCCTCCTCCCTGCCCTCACACTAGTGAACCCTAGTGTACCATTAAAATATGTGCAACAATACTGGCAAACCTGCGAATTTCATCCAGCCAGTCACGGTATAATGGGGGATATGGACGCCCCAAATGATATGATATGCTCGCTAAAGATATCACGAGCCAAAGTTTCTAGGGTGTTATGCATTCCCACAAGAAAGGAACTCGGGATTGAACAATATGACGAACCAC
>NC_037539.1:29330528-29347603 GCF_001531365.2 Cynara cardunculus var. scolymus
GGGGACGCGATGAGGAAGCACGGACTACCTGCTGTGGAGCCCTTCACCCCGGTATACAAGATGCAAGGACACCGCCCAACCCTTTCGAAGGAAGGATACAACATCAACCGACTGCTATCGCGGGCTATGCTCACTGTCATACCATCGACAAGTGAGATACGCAAGACCTATGAATGCTCCATGTTGTCCCAAGAACCGAGGGCAGCTACCCCGGAGCACTTAGAGCCGTCCCCCCTCAAAGCGAGGGAGCACAAGCGTCATCTTCATCGGATGATAAAGATGATGATGATGATGATGCTCGTGCTTCCCCCGGCCTTCCTCAAAATATTCCTCATCTTACTACCCAAAGGGAAACCAAATCCTCTACCCCTGGCGATCAAAGCCAAAGGGGTATTGAAAAAGGATGACCCGATCCCACCCCAACCCCAGCCAGCCATCCAGAGGCCATTCTTCAGGACTCTGGAGATGAACAAGCCGAGGAAACACATTTACCATCACCCCTCTCTCAACAGAGAGGTGATGAAGAAATAAGAGTTCCTTCGCCTCAGGACTCGCCACATCCCCTCACACACACAGAAGCATGTGTTGCATCTGACGTTGAACCAATAGATCGTTCAAAGCGATCTTCGTTTCATGCACCTCCCCCTTCGATATTTGATCTATCGAAGGGGACACACATTCGCTTCACTTACTCGGCCTCTGAAACCGAGGAAGAGGAAGCTGATGTAGCAACATCACGAGATAGCTCCTCTCTCGAGGGCTATCAGGGACATGATGGAAGTCCTTCAAGGCCTACATTCGTACAAAGCTAAGAAGGCGCCTCAGGAACAGAGGCATAACCTGCAGCATCTGTTGCTTCAGGNGGACATGATGGAAGTCCTTCAAGGCCTACATTCGTACAAAGCTAAGAAGGCGCCTCAGGAACAGAGGCATAACCTGCAGCATCTGTTGCTTCAGGGGTTACCCCTTTAGCCGATCTGGTCATAAATACTCGGCCTCTGAAACCGAGGAAGAGGAAGCTGATGTAGCAACATCACGAGATAGCTCCTCTCTCGAGGGCTATCAAGGACATGATGGAAGTCCTTCAAGGCCTACATTCGTACAAAGCTAAGAAGGCGCCTCAGGAACAGAGGCATAACCTGCAGCATCTGTTGCTGCAGGGGTTACCCCTTTAGCCGATCTGGTCATAAAGGCAGAGTTCCAAGCCTTTGTTGACACAGTGACGCGGTCCTTGGATGACCTTAAACTCATCATATAAGGGATTGTGGACAATCAACCCTCACCCGATACCCCAGACCTTCACCAATCCCTTGCTATCCTCCAACATCATCTAACCGAAATTGAAACCCAAACCCAAGCCAACACTACCCGCCTACACATGCTCCAACAAACAGTCACTCAACACCATAATACCTCATCCTCCCTAGCCACCCAAAGAAACCAAGTCCTCATCTAATCCCTCGCCACCCTCACGGCTCAGGCAACTGAAGCTGATGAAACCTCACCTATACCATTACCCAATTACAAACCATCCTTCGCAGTCTTCATCAACTACCTGCCTCCATCATCTCCCAAATTCCTCAACCTCAACATCAATCCACTTCATCAGTAGATGAAACCCTCGCAACCCTTACCATCCAAACGGCCACCATACAAACCACCCTCACCCAACTACCCGCCACCATACTTGCCCAAATCCCACAACCAAGTCCACCCCCACCTCCCTCTGCAGCCCCATCCTATGAAGCAGCCATCTCTTCCTTCACTGCAGAGGTGAGGAATCTCCTTGCAAACCTTCCCCATCCTCCACCATCCGCTAAAGCCTCTGTGCCACCATCACCACCTACTAGCACAGATTTTTCAACCAGAGCCGATATGCGGGCTCTGTCCAAGGTGCTAGTCTCATCTTTCAATGAGATTAGTGCCAAAGTCGTTCATCGGGCCATCTATCCAACGAGGGCTCTTTCCCAGAACCTATCCGATGAACAACGACGTACCATCTCTCTACTCCAAACAGTGAAGGCGAGTCAAAGACAAGCCTCCCTGAAGGCGTATCTTACGTCCTTCAGGAAGGGCAAGAAGAAGAGGACCAGAGCCTCTTGCTCATCAAGTCGCCCCCTAAAGTGCAGAAGACAAGATGATCCAAACCCCGATGATCAAGGTCTTGGACCTCATGAGGGGAGAAAGAGGTGGCGGCTACACAACACACAGAATCCGCTGCACCACAACAACCACCACCACCACAACAACCAACACCACAACAACAACCAACCTCAACCGAACAAACCCAAACAAGGGAAGCAGAGGCCTTGCCCTCTGATGATGTACATAATATACAAGTTCCCTTAGCCACAACACCAAACCCCATTGTATTGAGTTCATCAACTGATGAAAAGCCAACCACACCACCAACAGAAATAAACCAAACCTTCACTCCCTCACCGACAATAAACTTACTCTTAACCCCTTCTCCAACACCTCGCATAATTCAACCCTTCATCCTTTCCACACAACCAGAACCTACAACAAATCAACCATCGCTTCAACAACCACAAACCCCTACAAAAACCCATGCACCAGAAACCATCCAAGCCCATGAAACTAAATCATCCAAAGAAAACTCACCCTTTACCCATACATAACCCCAAACCAAAACACAACCCTTAACCCATCAACCCGTGGTGCATGCGGATGCTCCTTCTTCCTCAAGGCAACCTCCACAAGGCCTGATGGATGAAATAATACAGAGCATGGAGTCGATGAGGAGACAACCTCAACTGCCGCCCAGGGAACCAGTCATGATGGAAAATATCCATTAATATATGTATCAAGATCGCGATGAAAGTTTGTCAACCAATCCTCCAATTCTATCGCCTAAGTCTATGAACCTTCTACACCATCGTTCATCAGACAGACTACTCAAGAACCTCAGGCTGTCTTTTCGAATGATGGAATAAGGAGAGTCATGGACTTGAAAGTAAAGACATTTGCCAACAGAGCTATCCGATACATCAAGTTCACCGTGGAGAGAGCCCGTGGGGTAGTTAGCGTGTTCAACGAAAACGACCTCATCAATCTCAACCTGTACGACTTGATTAAGTTATATGCTTACACAGCTCAAAGGCAGGATCACAGCATAATATTTGGAATAGCAAACCAAGCTATAGTAAAGACAATGGAGTCCCTGGTGAAACACAGAGCCAAAACTGATTTTGAAATTGCTTTGAGGCTAGGCATTGAGAGACTATCCTGCGCTCCTCCAAACGAAGACTTCTAGGGTCTACAGGAGATACGATCTGCATCAATTCTTACTCAACCTGAACTTGGACTTGTTTACAAGAATGAGTTCGGGGTTAAAAAGTTCTTCAGAATGACTGAAGCCTTCAAGTATTCAACAGATACACTTGAATAGTTTCAGAAAAATATTAGAGAAAGACTTACAAGAATGAGTTCGGGGTTAAAAAGTTCTTCAGAATGACTGAAGCCTTCAAGTATTCAACAGATACACTTGAATNAAAATATTAGAGAAAGACTTACAAGAATGAGTTCGGGGTTAAAAAGTTCTTCAGAATGACTGAAGCCTTCAAGTATTCAACAGATACACTTGAATGGTTTCAGAAAAATATTAGAGAAAGACTGGACAGAAACCATGTGCCAAGGGAAGAGGGGAGTCATCTCATTCACGAGATATCAACGGTCATTGCATATCGAAGACTGCTCTTGTGCTTCAGAAAGATATACTCAGTAGCTTGTGATGAGTTAAAACTTTTGTTTATTTTTCCTTGATGTATCTTGTTTCCAGTACTGTAAGAAATTTCGTCATCCAATTAATATTTGGAGTTTGATGTTTTTCTACTAGATTAGTGTCTGTTCTTCACATATATGTCTAGATTAGACTATGTTTGTTATTTCATTACTTAGGGGGAGATTGTTAAACCTCACAATTCACATTGTAAAAAGTAATGAAAAACAACAAGTGATGAAGAACCAGAAGACCAATGAAGACATGAAGGCAGAAACGACTAAGTCTGGAATTTAACCAGAGGATCGATGGACAGTTCAACCAGAGGACCGATGGACAGTCCAAGGATGCGATGGAAAGAGCATTCTCATCGACCCTCTGATCAATCAACACTTAGAAGATTTTCCAGCAATTCATACAAGCATGCGATGGAGATTCGAAGATAAGGATAAGGTCATCATATCATGAATGACAGCTGGAGATGACAAGTCAACAGCTGGAATTCGAGTTTATCTTAATATTAATGTTTATCCATATGAAAGATAAACCTTATCTGTTAAATAGAAGATTTGCTAGAAAGTAGCATTAGATAGTAATCTTCTTATTAGCCATTTAGTATAAATAGGTGATCAGATCTATTGTAAAAAATACGGCTTTTACGGATTGTTTTATGTTTCTGAGTTTATAAAGTAAAACCTTTGAACCTCAAGATTGTTCATAAATATTCTTATTTTTATTCTTGAGTCTTCATAACTTTCTTCATAAAATCACTATAATTTGGTTATGCATAACTAGATTATTAGTGTTATTGAGAGATCTGGGATCAACAATGACACCTCCTCCACTTTTGCCACCCAAAGAAATCAATTGATGATGAACTCCATCGCCACCCTCATGGCCCAGGCAACTGCGATCGATGAGACCTTAGCCTCCATCATCACCCAGATAAATACCATATCCCAAACCCTTAACACCCTTCCCGCCACCATCCTTTCCCAAATCCCTCAACCAACCCCACAACAAACAACTTCATCAATCGATGAAACCCTAACCTCTCTCACCAATCAAATGGCCACCATACAAACCACCCTAAACCAACTTCCAACCACCATTCTATCCCAAATACCCCAACCACCACCTCCACCATCCAACCCTACAGCACCATCTTTCGATGAAGCTCTATCCTTCCTTGCTACAAAGCTTAAAGCCATGATCACCAACCTTCCCATCCTACCCACCACATCCACCTCTACATCCCTACCACCCCCAACCTCCTCATCCACCACCTCTGGGTATGCCACAAGAGCCGACCTCAGGGATCTATCCAAGACACTTATCTCCTCTTTCAACGAGATAAGTGCTAAATTCATATATCGAGCAGCTTAACTGACCAAAGCTCTCTCCCAGACCCTTGCTGACCAACAAGAATGCACCGCCTCCCTCCTACAATCTATGGAGGTCGATCAAAGAAGAAAGGCTATGAGAGCCTACCTAGCCTCCCTCCGCCTCATGAAGAAGAGAAGCAGAGCTTCATGCTCAGCCAGCCGCCTGCAGAAGAGGCCAAGGCATGAGGATCCAGACCAAGATGATCATGGTCTGAGTCCTCATGAGGGGGAGAATCCGGCCCCTATAACTCAGGAAACACCATCCGTTACACCTTCAACATCCGATCACCAAACAAAAAACCCACCTTCATCACCAAACCAAGGAACCCGAGCAAGGGAACAAGAGGCTCAGCCCTCTGAAGATGTACATAATGTACATGTTCCCATTGCCACCATACCTGAATCCATCGTGTTGAGTTCCTCATCCGATGAAAATCCATCAACCCCACCAACAGAAATCAACCCACCTTTCACTACATCACCAACTCCAAGCCTACCATTAACCCCATCACCAATGTCTCGCACCACGGAACCTTTCATCACCCTACCCAATGAACCTGAACAAATAAATATCCAGCCTTCTTCACCTCAACAACCTCAAGCCCAAACACAACCCGATGAACCTGAACCACCCCAACATGAACCAACCCAAGAAACCATCCCATCGCCAACCGATACACAACCTCAAGCCCAAACACAACCCATAACCCAAACTCAACCCTCAACCAAACCAACAAAAGTGCAAGCGGCCATTTCCTCTTCACCAAGGCATCCTCTACAGAGCCTAGTCAATGAAATTATTGAGAATATGGAGTCGTTAAGGAGACGTCCGGAGATGCCACCAAGGGAACCAGTAATGATGGAGAATATCCTCCAATTCTATTGCCAGAATCCATGGACCTCCTACACCATAAGTTTATTAGATAGACTACCCAACAACCACAGGCTATCTTTTCAAATGATGGAATAAGGATAGTAATGGACATAAAGATGAGGACCTTCGCAAATAGAGCTATAAAATATATCGAGTACACAGTGGAGAGAGCCCATGGTCAGGTCAACGTCTTCAATAACAATGACTTGATCAAGCTTTATGTATTCACAACTCAGCGACAGGATCAAGGCATATGATTTGGGATGGCAAACAGTGCAATTGTCTGAACAATGGAGACCTTGGTGAAGCATCGAGCCAAGAGTTATTTTTAGATTGCTCTTCATTTAGACATCGAAAGACTCTCCTGAACTCCACCTAATGAATACTTCCCTGGCCTATCGGAGAAGAGATCTGCATCTGTCTTTACTCAACCCGAGCTTGGACTTGTCTTCAAGAATGAGTTCGGGGTAAAGAAATTTTTTAGACTAACTGAAGCATTCAAGTATTCAACCTCAACACTTGAATGGTTTCAGAAACTTATCAGAGATAGACTGGGTAGAACTCATGTGCCAAGGGAAGACGGGAAATAACTCATTCATGAGATATCTACAGTCATCAGTTATCGAAGACTGCTACTACGCTTCTGGGAAATATCTCAAGGTAGATCATGAATAGAGTTTTAAATTTTTTGCCTTAAAATAAAATGTCTTTGCTTTTAGTATTGTAAGAATTCATCATCCAATGAAAATTTGGAAATTGATGCTTTTCTTTAGATTAGTCCCTGTTCTTCAATATTGTTCATAGATTAGTTTATGTTTGTTCTTTCATTACTTAGGGGGAGATAGTTACACCCCATAATTCATAAGTGTAAAACTAATGAAGAACAATAAGTGATGAAGAACCAGAAGACCGATGAAGAAGTTAAGGCAAAATTGACTAAGTCTGAAGAACAACCAAAGGACCGATGAATCGACTAGAGACGCGATGGAAAGAGCATCTTCATCACCCCTCTGGTCAACAACACTTTGAGTTTTCTCCAGCAGTTCAACCAGAGGCATACTACGAAGATATGAAGATAAGGTTGAATTAACATTCCTTGGAAGACAATAACAAATCGATAGCTGGATTTCAAGTTTATCTTGATTTATAGCATATCCATACTGTAGATAAACTTTATTTTATTAGTAGAAGATTAGCTAAATAGTCTCGCTACATAGTTATCTTCTAATTAGCCTACTAGTATAAAKAGGTGATTAGGCCTATTGTAATCAACGCCGCTTTTACGTTTTCATATTAATATCGAATAAAGTGAAATTATTGGCACTCAAGATTGTTCTTTGAATGTTCATACATTGTTCTTGATGTTCATCATTTTGTTCATTAAATCACTAAAATTTGGTTATTCTTAAGTTGATTATTAGTGTTATTGAGAGATCTAGGATCAACAATTATTTTCTTGTTTATAGGATGTTACCTTATTTATAGGATTCAGTTATCATGAAAATATCGCCTATATAAGAAGTGATACAGGCATATAATAGAAGAGATGAATTATCAACACTTTGTAACATACAAATTCAAACACATCACATGAGAGTCGATTAGGGTTTTTGAGAGATTGTATTTTCCATTCAATAAAGAAAGCGGTGACCAATTTCTATTCATCTTCTTCCATAAATCTCTTTTTAAATTCCTTTACATTACTCTAATGTCAGATATGGGTTTAACACACACATATGTAGACAGGCTTGTAATCACTGAATACCGCTTCAGATCATGTACTCGCCAGTCTCTAATCTTCAGTATCAGTCTTTGAGATTGCTGAAGGTTCTTTGGTGTGAGTGTTGTCTTCTTGAAGTATTGTTGTCTCTAATAGATTTACAATGCAAGTTCTTCAGCGATCACTGAACATGCTCAGTGAAGATCGCTGGAACTGAAAAGACGGAAACATAAATACAACGTATAAGTGAAAAGAGATTATCATCAAATCACTAAGAGAGAGGATCAACAATCTCCCTTTATTTGATGATAACAAGATAACATAAAGAAAGTTATCTTATCAAATTATAGTAAGGAAAAGTTACATATAAAGTACATGTCCCTTTTTACTATTTTGGGATCTTTTTCAGTTAGTCAATCTTAGCTTGAGAATTTTTCTTAAGTTATATCTAAGAAAATTACAAGTACAGAAACAGAAACTGAAAGCTTATTCACTAAGTTATAGATCATCAGTGAATGTAAAAAGTAGCACTGGAACTCATAGACTTGTGTCCCTATTACTTTTTTCTGGGATCTTTTTTTAGTGAAGTACATGGAATACTCATTTTATTAATCATTGGAAATATTACAAGTATTACAGTACATGTCTAGTGCTTACAGATTATAAGTACAATCACTGAAAGTAGACGTAGTAGAAGAACTTACAAGGAAAAGTGGATTGTTGTTACAAAGAGAAACTATTCTAGAACACTTAGATCTGTGTAACCATGTACATCTTCACCAAGGTTTTTTCGATGTAGGAATTCCTTTCGTATCTTTAGATCTACGACTTTTCCTGGCATGCTATCATCTATTAGAGCAAGAGGTAAACCAGATGACCCATTGGACATAGATGTAGCTCCAACATTCTCTGAAATCTGACTTCACCTTCATAGTAAGAGAATATAACTCCTAACTTAGGTTTAAAATTCACAGAGTTGGGTGTATAGGGACCCTTATCTGGCAAGTCAAGATTCAGCATAAAAATGTCTATAATCTGATGACCCTTCAGGATTTCATCTAAGGAGAACCTTGTTTCATGTTTGTTTCTTAGAAATGGTCCATCATTAGGATCAGAGAGCTTGAGTTTCTTCTTCCCACCTTTCTTCAAAGATGGCCTGTCAGGGACCTTGACATACCTGGACATCCTTTTGTTGAGCTCGCTGATGGTGTCCTCGATAAGTGTCTTGTGTCTCAACTTGGATCGTTGAATGGCTTGTCGGATCTCCATCCATTCGCTGTATCCATAATGACCAAGGTAGGAAGGGTACTCGATAACGACATCAAGATTGTCGCTGGTGATGAGCATTGAGACCAGCGTTCCACCGTCTTTAGAATGTCCGCTGATGCTGATGCTGATAATTAGGTTCTTTTCATGCTCAACTTCTATAATAGAAAGAAGTTTAGCCTGGGCTTAGACAGTGTTCACCTTTTTCTTGGACATCTTCTTGGGAAGGACCTTTTCAGCTAGTGACTTGGCCAGCTTCAAGCTGTCTTCAGTCTGCTTCTTTTGAAGCTCTAGCTCTTCTTCAGCCCTAAATGCCTCGACTCTTTCAGCTTTAGATAGGAAGTCAAACTCACCACCACTAGAGGTACGAAGAGGGATTTTCACTCTAGTATGGTCGAGTGACTCCTTCAGCTGAGACATCTGTTGGTCGGTAGGATAACAAGAGACGGGTTAATCAGGTACCCACTCCAGTCGACCGCAGGTTGTTGATGGAATACGAAGTTGATAGTTTGAATTAATCACTACTTCAGAAGTAGATTCTTCAAACAAAGGTTGGTGAGGGATATTGAACAATACCTTCAAGTTTCCTTCTTCAGCAACCGTCTTGCCTTTTGACTTGGGGTCCTGGTTCTCTGATGGAGTAGATTCACCTTGCCTTTGCTCCCCCTGGGATGCAAAATCCCTGAGAGCAACTCACTTAGTGACAGTTGATGGCTTCCGGTACTTGATGGTAAAGTCATCTTCATCATCATCGTCGTCGTCGCCATCTAGATCACTTCCGGGGTCTGGAATGGTAGGTTCATCATCTTCTTCATCATCATCATCACCACCAGCAGGAGTGATGGTAGGGGCATCATCCTTAGGGATGGCATCGTCATCCTCAGCTGGAGCAGCTTTGGTGGTTGGGATTACAGGAGCACCAACCGCTTCAGCTCTAAGAGCCTCAACTTCAACTGCAACTGAAGTTGATACTGGACCAATGGCCTGAAAAGGAGCAGGAGCAGCATCGGATGATTCACCAGCGTTGGACCTCATATCCCCCTCTCTGGCTAAGACTTGAGAGAATTGGCCAGAGCATTCGTCCAAGCGCTGATGCTGGAGAACCATAATCTCCTCAGGCATTCACAAAGCGCTGGCTAGAGTTGTCATTCCCTCACACATCTCATGGAGCTGAGCGCAATCACCGACAGAGAAAGAAGGTGGGATCACTGGAGTTGGTTGACGGACATCATCGAAGATCTATTGAAGAAGTCCAGTCTGCTGATCAGCGATAGCATGAGCATCGTCAGCCCTGCTGTGAAGAACAGCAATGGCATCAGTGTTGGCTTAAACAACTTCTTGGAGAGTCTGGAGATGACTGTAAACTTCTTGAACGTCCGCCTGGATGGCATGGCAGTTCGCATCATGATCACCCTGGCGGGACATCTCTTGGTGGACTTCGTTGATCCTGCAGAGGATGGTATCAACGGCTGGAAGGAGAAGTTTGATGTCTGATGACATATCATAGTCATCATCAATTTCGTCATCTCCTCCATCATCTTTCTCTCTTTCGTCATCTTCTCCATCAAAAGGATTGTCACTGGCGTGAGCAAAGATGTCCTCAAGAGGATGGACATCTGTATGTTGAGGAACATCGAGAGCAGCAATCTCAGGTCCAGTGGTGTGCGTCTCAGTATGAGGAAGGACAGTCGCTGATAAATCATCGACATGTGTAAAGACCAAGGAAGAAGGAGAAGAGAAAATGGTCGATAAGAGATGTGGGTGTTCAGCGGTGGTGGTGTTGATATTCACACCTTTAGTGATTTAGGTCACTGAGGTGGTTGGGGTAGGGACCACTGATACGATAGTGATGGGAGAGATCACTGAAGAGCTGTGTTGGTCCCGTGAGGGTCAACAAGAAGAGAAATAGTTTGTAGATGGGGGGGATGAATACAAACACAATACTTTTAAATTTAAAATATATATTGATAAAGAATATCAATACAGATTATACAAGATTGTTTACGGAAAGATAAGGTAGTAAAAACCAATCTAAACAATCATTAGTTACACACAAAGTCTTAGCAAATACAAGAAAAGAAATGCTATAGAGAAGATCCTTTACTTAAGCTAGAAAATGCTTGAAGTAAGAATTAGGGTTAGATAGTGAGTTGCGCGCACGCTGCATGGAGAAGAAACACTTCTATTTATACCCAGTGCATTAAATGTTCATTTAATGCAATATGGTAGGGTTAGAGTGCGTGTCAAGCCTTAAGAGGAAGACTTGTCCTTTGCTACAGTGAATAGTACAAAAAGCACTATTCATGAGTAGACATCCTTACCCAAAGTTGGTGGACAATAGAGTCGACTAGTCGGCTCCGTACCGTACCAACTTTTATAAGGGAATGGGTTTTGTCCTTTGTGTGCATAAGGATAACAACAATCGTGCTAAGCAAGCTTCCTTTGATCACTGAATGCTGGAATGACCTGAAGGTCTCATCATCATTCGCTGAAGCTTGAGCAGTCTTCACACATATGTAGACAGACTTGTAATCACTGAATACCGCTTCAGATCACGTACTCGTCAGTCTCTAATCTTCAGTTTCAGTCTTCGACGTTTGCTGAAGGTTCTTTGGTGTGAATGTTGTCTTCTTAAAGTATTGTTGTCTCTGATAGAATTACAAAGCATGTTCTTCATCGATCACTGAACATACTCAGTGAAGATCGTTGGAACTGAAAATACAGAAACATAAATATAACGTATAAGTGAAAAGGGATTATCATCAAATCACTGAGAGAGAGGATCAACATTCTCCCCTATTTGATAATAACAAGATAACATAAAGAAGGTTATCTTATCAAATAATAGTAAGGAAAAGTTACATATAAAGTACATGTCCCTTTTTACTATTTTGGGATCTTTTCTAGTTATTCCGTCTCAGCTTGAAAATTTTCATAAGTTATATCTAAGAAAATTGCAAGCACGGAAACTAAAACTGAAAGCTTATTCACTGACTTATAGATTGTCAGCGAATGTGAAAACTAACATCGAAAGTCATAGACTTGTGTCCCTATTACTTTTTTCAGGGATCTTTTTCAGTGAAGTACATGGAATACTTATTTTATTACTCATAGGAAATATTACAAGTATTACAATACATGTCTAGAACTTACAGAATATAAGTACAATCACTGAAAGTAGACATAGTACAGGAAGTTACAAGGAAAAGTGGATTGTTGTTTCAAAGAGAAACTATTCTAGAGCTCTTAGATCTATGTACCCAGGTATATTTTCACCAAATTTTCTTCGACGTAAGAATTCCCTTCGTATCTTCAGATCTACGACTTTTCCAGACATGCTATCATCTATCCAGAGCAAAAGATGAACCAAATGATCCATTGGACATAGATGTAGCTCTGACATTCTCTGGAATTTGACTTCACTTTCATAGTCAAGGAATATAACTCCTAACTCRGGTTTAAAATGCACAGAGTTGGGTGTATAGGGACCCTTATCTGGCAAGTCAAGATTCAGCATAGAAATGTTTGTACTCTTATGACCCTTCAGGACTTCATCTAAGAAGAACCTTGTTTCATGTTCGTTCCTTAGGAATGGTCCATCATTAGGATGATAGATCTTGAGTTTCTTCTTCCCACCCTTCTTTAGAGTTGGCTTGTCAGGGACCTTGACATACCTGGACATCCTTTTGTTGATCTCGCTGATGGTGTCCTCGATAAGTGTCATGTGTCTCGACTTGGATTGCTGAATGGCTTGTCTGATCTCCATCCATTCGCTAAATCCATAACGGCCTAGGTAGGAAGGATACTCGGTAACGACATCAAGATTGTCCCTGGTGATGAGCATTTAGACCAGCGTTCCCCCGTCTTTAGAATGTCAGCTGATGCTGACACTGATAATCAGGTAAGGACTGAGTATCTTTTTCAGTTTTGCTTTACTCCATCGCTTGTTCTTTTTCACTAGCTTCAGGTACTTCTCATGCTCAGCTTCTGCAATAGAAAAAAGTTTAGCCTAGGCTTGGACAGCGTTCACCATTTTCTTGGACTTTTTCTTGGGAAAGACTTTTTCAGCTAGTGACTTGGCCAGCTTCAAGCTGTCTTCAGCCTGCTTCTTTTGAAGCTCTAGCTCCTCTTTAGCCCTTAATGCCTCGAGTCTTTCAGCTTCAGACAAGAACTCGAACTCACCACCACTAGAGGTACGAAGAGGGATTTTTACTCTAGTCTGGCCGAGTGACTCCTTCAGCTGAGTCATCTGCTAGTCGGTAGGAGCAAAAGAGATGGGTTGATCAAGTACCCGCTCCAGTCGACTACAGTTTGTTGATGGAATATGAAGTTGATAGTTTGAAGTAACCACTACCTGAGAGGTAGAGTCTTCAAACAAAGGTTGTTGAGGGATATTGAACAATACCTTCAAGTTTCCTTCTTYAGYRACCGCCTTKMCTTTCGACTTGGGGTCCTGGTTCCCTGATGGAGTCGATTCACCTTGCCTTTGCTCTCCCTGGGATGCGGAATCCCTGAGAGTAACACCTCTGGTGACGGTTGATGGCTTATGGAACTTGATGGTAAAGTCATCTTCATCATCGTCGTTGCCATCTAAATCATTTTCGGTGTCTGAAATGGTAGGTGCATCATCATCTTCATCACCATCATCTTCATCTCCATTATCATCATCATCACCAGCAGCAGTGATGGTATGGGCATCATCCTTAGGGATGGCATCGACAACCTCAGCTGAAGCAGCTTTGGTGGTCGTGATTACAGGAGCAACAACTACTTCAGCTTTGAGAGCCTCAGCTTCAACTGCAACTGTAGCTGATACTGGACCAACAGCCTAAGAATGAGTAAGTACAGCATCGGATGATTCACTAGTATTGGACCTCATCTCCCCCTCTCTGGCTAAGACTTGAGAAAATTGGCCAGAGAGTTTGTCCAAGCGCTGACGCTAGAGAACCATTATATCATCTAGCCTTTGAAAAGCATTGACTAGAGTTGTCGTTGCCTCACGCGTCTCATTGAGCTGGATACGATCACTAGCAGAGAAAGAAGGAGGGATCACTGGAGCTGGTTGACGAACAACATCCAAGATCTGTTGAAGAAGGCCAGTCTGCTGATCAGCAATAGCCTGAGCATCGTCAGTCCTGTTGTGAAGAACAGCAATGGCATCAGTGCTGGCTTGAACAGCTTCTTGGAGATTCTGGAGATGACTCTGAACTTCTTGAACGTTCGCCTGGATGGCAAGGAAGTTCGCATCAAGATCACCTTGGCAGAACATCTCTTGGTGGACTTCGTTGATCCTGCAGAGGACGGTATCAACAGTTGGAAGGAGAAGTTTGATGTCTGATGCCATATCATAGGCATCATCGATCTCTTCATCTCCTCTATCATCTTTCTCTCTTTCTCCTCCATCATCTTTTTCTCTTTCTTCCTCTTCCTCTTCCACTTCCTGAGCATCAGATTGATGCATCGAAGAAGGACCTAAAAAAGAATAAGTGTGAGCTGAAGGCTCAAGGTTAGAAAAAAAAAAAAGAAAGGGTAGGAAGATGGATTACCTGAGGAGCCATCAGTGACATCAAAAAGATTGTCAATGGCGTAAGCAAAGATGTCCTCGAGAGGATGGACATCAGTTTGCAGAGGAGCATCAAGAGGAGCAACCTCAGGTCCAGTGGTGCGTGTCTCAGTATCAGGAAGGACAGTCGCTGATACATCATCGACATGTGTAAAGACCAAGGAAGGAGGAGAAGAGAAAATGGTTGAGAAGATACATGGGTGTTCAGCAGTGGCAGCGCTAATATTCACACCTTCAGTGATTTGGGTCACTGAGGGGGTGAGGGTAGGTACCACTGATACGATAGTGATGGGAGAAATCACTGAAGAACTGGGAGGGTGAGCAGAAGACGCCTCGGGGATAAGGCTAGTTTCAATAACTGAAGCCTTTTGAGAGGCCCCAGCTAGTGACATGGCTGTCCCCTTTTTGGACTTCTTGGCTCTCTAAGGAGAACCAAAATTTGGTTGAGAGGGTTGTTTTGAAGGGGTTTTGGTGGCTTGGCTAGACGCGGGGGGTTTTCCCTTGTCATGGCCACCTGAGGAGAAGAGGTAGTGATGGACATGATGGAAGTTAGTGCCACATCACTATCCCTCAGCTTATGATCCAGAATCCTGGATCCAAGCTTGAAAACCGGAAGGTTTCCTTCTTCGGGGTAAAGATCTTTAAAGATCTTGGTAAACACCATCGAAAGAAACTTGGTGTAAGGCACCACCTTTTCTCGCTGGCGCTTGTTCAGTTTGAGCACCAGGTCATCGAAAATGACCGTAACATAATTTATATTGCGACGCTGAATTGCAGATACGCCTATGATCAAGGCGATCCTAGAGGCCTGGTCCTGACCTCCAGTTTTTCCACCCATGCACTGGATGAAGTGAGAAAACAGGTATTGCCAGACAGCTGACTTCCTGTTCTTCTCAATCTTTTTCAAAGACTTCAGAGGGGCGTTGGAATCCTTCTTCATTGGCCACTGGTAGCCAATGGCATCAAAAAACTCGATGATCTCGGCGGTGGAGGGTTCGCTGTCGAAGGGACCCTTGGGAAGACGAAGAGCTGACCGGAGTGTAGACACACCAAAGTTCACTTCCATGCTATTGAGAGTGAAATGGATCTGCTCCATCTGTCGTCCAGCCTTGTCTTTGGCTTCGAAAACCTCAACAGTGAGCCAGAACTGCTGAAGAAGTTCTTTCACCATGATGGGCTCATGATTGAGAGAGAAACCCAACGACGACTGCTTGAGGAAGTCAGCCATGTCTTGGTAATGTGCCTTTGAGGGTGGTATCTCCAACAAGGCAATATGGTTGTTAGCCTTGATGGAGACCTCGTCAAGAAAGAAGTTGACATTTTTGGTAGCGATCTGTTTAGATTAATAAGAAGAAAAACAAACAGGTTTGTTAGAAATAAACCAAGAGTTTTTGGTAAGATTATAGAAAAAGTTTTTGAAGTTAGAAAAACTTCCTTTGAAAAATCCTTAAAAGGTTAGGGTTTTTCAAGTAGAATGTGTATAAAGAAAACAAGATTATAACCATGAAAGAGATTATTAATAAATCTTTACAGTTTAATGTATTAAGAGAACAAAGTTCTTAATCATATTAAACACATTTCTTGTTACTAAGCAGAAAAGAAGATTATGACCTTTGAAGATTGAGAGGAAAGGTCGAAAAGGGGTTTGAAGATTTAGAGAGAATTCTTGCTTTGGAGAAATTTTAGTAGAGGTTCGTCTAAGAAATTTGGAAGCGTAAAGGGAAAAGTGGAGAAGAAGTCTCATATTTATAGGTAGGAGGACAGATAAATAATATGAGAGAGAGAGAGAGAGAGAAAAGACGACGGTACGGGAAAATGGTCATGAAGAAAAAGATATAACGTTCTCATCCATGATTGGATGGCATTAAATAAGGTAGCGTAATTACAGAACCTTTTGCGCGTCTCAAAGCGTCGCGCATAGTAAATAAAGAATGTCTTCATAAAGATGGTTCATTAACTATTTTTTTTAAATAAATAGTTTTTAAGAAAACGAAGAGTCATACAATGTTTAAGAAAACACTGATAACCCCATTTAAAACATTTTATCACTGAAGAGAAAGATACAGTGAGGGTTTTAAGACATCAGATTCACTAAAAAAAGATTCACTGAAACTGGCATTTAAAAAAACGTTTTAAACACTGATAAGAAAAGATTCAGTGATCGTTTAGATTTTTAAGAAAAGTATAAAGATATACTTGAAGATGTGGTGAGTGTAGAGAATCACTTAGACCACCTTTTAAAACATTTATCACTGAAGATGAGAAAGCTTCAGTGAAGATTTTAAGTTGAGAAAAGAGAAGAGTAATCATACCTGAGAGAATAGATATATTTACTCAAAAGTTCAGTGTCAGAGGTAGAGCACTGAATCATTTCACTTATTGAGTTATGTATAAAACATGAAGATTAATCTTCAGTGTTCAACATACCCAATTCACCGAGCAAGATATTAAATTTTGTCTTATCAAGAGGCTTGGTGAAAAGGTCAGCGAGTTGATACTCAGTTGGAACGAAGTGAAGTTCAATA
>NC_037539.1:29348004-29373858 GCF_001531365.2 Cynara cardunculus var. scolymus
AATAACCAATAAGGTCAAAACTTGAACCTTTACGGTACCAAAGACCCATATTAGGAGTTCTGCTAAGATATCTGAATCTGCATTTTACAGGGATCAGATGGGATTCCTTAGGTTCAGCTTGATATCTTGCACATAAGCAAGTGGAGTACATGATATCGGGTCGGCTAGTTGTGAGATACAACAAGGAGCCAATCACTCCTCTGTGAACAGTCACATTTACAGGCTTTCCATTTTGATCCTTGTTGAGAGTGAGTGGAGGAGCCATAGGAGTCTTCATAGATGAACTGTTGGATAGATCAAACTTCTTCAGCATGTCTCGATCATACTTACTTTGGTTGATAAAGATACCTTTATCAGTTTGTTTGATCTGGAGACCTAAAAAGAATGTTAGTTCTCCCATCATGCTCATCTGATATTCTTTCTTCATGCGTTCAGTGAAACGAAAACATAAATAGGGATTAGTGGAAACAAAAATAATATCATCGACATAAATTTGGATGAAAATGATGTGACCTCTAATTTTCCTAAAAATAAGGTCTGGTCAATCTTTCCACGAGAGAATTTCTCATAGAAGAGAAAAGAAGAAAGGGTATCATACCAGGCACGAGGAGTCTGCTTTAGCCCATAAAGAGCCTTATCCAACCTATAGACGTGGTTTGGATACTTAGGGTCAAGAAACCCTGGAGGTTGGTCAACATAAACTTCCTCATGAAGTTTTCCATTAAGGAAAGCGCTCTTTACATCCATCGGAAAGACCTTGAAGTCTCTATGGGCAGCAAAGGCTAGAAAAAGTTGAATTGCTTCGAGTCTAGCCACTGGTGCAAAGGTTTCATCATAATCGATTCCTTCTTCTTGTCTATAACCATGAGCAACAAGCCAAGCCTTATTGCAGGTTACCACACCATCTTCATCCAACTTGTTGCGATAGACCCATTTGGTGCCTATCACTGATTTGTCAGATGGACGTGGGACAATGTACCAGACTTTGTTCCTATCAAACTCAATGAGCTCTTCTTGCATGGCAAGAACCCAACTAGGGTTAGAGATAGCATCATTGATTTTCTTGGGTTCAACTAAAGAAAGAAAGTTGACGAAGAGACAAATATTACCTAGACCTCAACGTGTCTTAATACCTGCATCTGGATCACCAAGAATTTGATGAATTGGATGGCTTTTAGTCCATCGTTGAGTCGGTAGATGAGCTTCATCTAAATAGACAAGTTCAGGTATAGAAGATGAGGCTTCAGCAGTAGTAACTTCAACAATAGGAACTATTGCTAAAGGAGCCTCAGATTCAGCAACTGAAATAGGTTCATAAACTAAAGGTATTTCATTTACTGATAGATCAGTATTTGAAATAGAAAGAGGGACACAGCTAATGGGCACTGCAACGATCTCTGAAGAAGATGCGATGGAGTGACTAGCTGTAACTGGAATGATGAGTGGATCATCTTCAGCTTCGCGAGATTCAGTGTTGAGAGGAGCACTATAAGAAGCTTCAGGTTTTCCATGGTGAGAGAACATCCAGTTTTCTAATTCATCCTCATCATTTGAGATGGGTTTTGAATTAGCTGACTGAGATTTGTCAAAAGTGACATGAAGAAAGATTCCTTCATCAGCTTTCGGATCGAACTTTCCAAGTTGGTTGCGGTTGTTGAAAATGTAACAAGTACAACCAAATATATGAAGAAAGCTTATGGAAGGCTTTCGTCCATGGAAAAGTTCATAGGCTGTCATCTTGAATCTCTTCAAGATCAGCGATCGATTTTGAGTGAAACAAGCGCTGTTGATAGCTTCAGCATAGAATTGAGTAGTGAGATGGGATTCGCGAAGCATTGATCGAGCAACCTCAATGATTGTTCGATTTCGTCTTTCAGCGACCCCATTCTGCTGAGGAGTTCTCACAGAAGAGAAGTTGTGAGAGATTCCCTTCTCCTCAAGAAAGTTATCCGTAGTACTATTTTTGAATTCAGTACCATGGTAACTTCTGATAGATCGTACTTTAACATTGTTTAGTACTTCTATCTTTTTGATGAACGAAATGATTTCTTCAGGTGCTTCATCCTTGGATCTGAGAAAGAATATCCAAGTGTACCTGGCATACTCATCAACAATGACAAGTGTGAACTTCTTTCCAGCTAGGGATTGCACGTTGACTRGACCAAAGAGATCCATATGCAATAGCTGAAGAGGCGCAGTCACTAAAGAGATTTGCTTCGACTTGAARCTAGCTCTTGTGTGTTTTCCTTTTTCACARGCYGARCAAAGAGATTCCTTTGMAAAMGAGTGTTGAGGAAGACCWGTGACMAGATCATTTCTWGACAGCTCACTGAGTGTCTTCAAGTTGAGATGAGATAGTCGTTTGTGCCATAACCAGTTAATATATGATGAGGCTTTGGAGAAGAAGCAGATATTCTCGGTGAGAAAAGAATTCATGTTGATGATATAAACGTTCTCTAGACGAGAACCGGTTAGAGCAACCTTATCATCTTTGTCAAGAACATGACAAGAATTCTTTGAGAATTTAACTGTATAATCTTTATCACACAGTTGGCTGATGCTAAGAAGATTGTGCTTCAGTCCTTCAACATATGCAACGTTTGAAAGTTGTTGCACCATTGGTTAATATACCAAAACCTTTGGTATATCCTTTTCTATTTCCACCGAAGGTTATAGAAGGTCCTCTTTCTTCCTTGAAGTGAGTTAGAAGAGATTTATGTCCAGTCATATGTGTTGAACATCCACTATCAAGATACCATATGCCTTTGACATCCTGTACAAGAATACAAAATAAGAATGCTATTGGTACCCAACTATCGGTGTCCAGCTTTGTTAGAGGCTTCATCGTCTAATGCTGAAGAACCAGCATCAGTAGATGGCATCACCAAACCTGAAGAGGTTTGAGTGGAAAGAGGAACAACCTCTGACACTACTAACATAGTTTCAGTGGAAGTCTTCACTGAGCCTGATAAAAGGGATTCAGTGGAAGGAACTACAACGTCTGATGCTTATGATTTTTTAGTAGGAGTTGTCTTTGCTAAGCCTGAAGAAGAGGCTTCAACGGATTTTCTCACCTTGGTTGCTAGAGCAGCCTTTGTGGAAGATTTCACCTTAGTTTCTCAGCCTTTGATACTTTCTTGCCCTTAGCTGGTGAACCAGCTTTGGCGACAGAAGGACACTTGCTGGCAATATGTGGTTTCTCACCGCATTGTTTACACTTCCTAAAGCTAGGAGTAGCTTTCGGGCCAGGAAGTATCAGACCAGAAGTGGGACCAGCTCCAAGAATTCCCTTCTCATTAGTTCTAGGAGAAACCTTTGAGGAATTGGATTCCTTAGGTGAAAAGTTCACCTTGAGCTGTGACCTGGATTTCTGATGGGATTCTGATTCCTAGTCCCTGAAGAAGAAGAAGCCTTACAAGTTGAAGGAATAGACCTAGATCTATTAGACTTGTTAGACTTCTTGGGAAGGGATACTGTGACAATAGATTTACCTTTGTCTTTTCACCCAAAACTCGGAGGAGTTCCTTCAAGATGACTCTCAGTAAAAKAGGAGGACTGAGAGGAAGAAGTGTTGGGAATAGAAGAGGCGAAGGTACCAAATTTGAGCATGGTCTTGTCTTTAACACATTCTTCCTGATTATAAGATAATCCTAGACCAGTCTTTATCTCGGTTGGGATTTCAGCATTAATGATCTCAGAGGCCTTGATGGAAGCTTTGCACCACCCTTCAATGGTAGCTTTCTCAGCCTTGAKTTCAGCGATWGCTCGCTCACGCTCAGCGATAGCCTTCTCAAGTTCAACAGTGATGGCTTGGTTTACAATAACCTGATCTTTAAGATCTTCCTCAACAGAGGTCAGTTCTTTGATCTTAGAATGGCAAATCTTCAATTGCTCTTGAAGATCAACGTTAAGCATTTCAGTTTTTGATTTGCCATTGAGGGCATTGTAAAGGTCAACCGTCAGCGTATCTAGTGTAGAATTACTAGAAGAAGAAGAGGGTTCATTCAGGAAACATACATGAGTAGAAGAAGAAGATGGATCAGAGGATGTAGATGTTTCAGAAGATCCTTCATCTGCATCTATGGCCATCAAACAGACATAGGCTTTATCCTCCTCATTCGAAGATGATTCATCAGATGACTCATCCCAGTCATGTTCTTCAGCAATAAGGCATTTAGCCTTTCACTGGTTGTTCTTTACCTTCTTGTACTTCTCCTTCAGTTTTAAGTACTTTTCATCTTTGGTCCTGAAGGAGGAAGGAGCTTTAGAAGATGGCGTCACAGTCTTCTTTGATCTACATTTACCTACAAAATGTCTGGGTCAGTGACAGTTGTAGCAGACAGCTGAAGCCTTGTCTATTCTTTCAGACTTTGGCTTCTCCCTGAGGGATAGGTGAGGAGATCTGCGGAAGTTGCTCTTACTGGCAAATCTGCTAAAAGACTTAGTCAGGAGTGCCAGGGACTCATCAAAATCTGTTAAATCAGATTCTGGAATGTCCTCAGAAGAATCTATCTCCGTGATGACCACGGGAGGAAGAGAAGAGACAAAAGGGGTAGAACAAGTTTCAACTGAAGAAGCTTCAGAGATCAAAGCTAAAGGAGAGATTTTCATTTCCTTGGATTCTTTTACAATATTCCTTTTCAGTTGATGAGATTTCTCACGGTTAAGCAGAATCTCGTATAAAGTAGAAAGAGAAAGAGTGGACATGTCATTTGACATCTTGAGACACATGGAAAAGGTATCCCAAGACTCAGGAAGGCATTCTAGAAACTTGGTTAAAGTTTCAGAATTAGAATATTCCCTACCGACAGCCCTAAGATCAATAAGAAGGCAGTTAAATCTCTGATGCACTTCAGACTGCGTCTCAGACTTTCCACAGAGAAAGATTTCATACTGTCTTACTAGATTGATCTTTCTAGTCTCTTGAACTTGAGTGGTTCCTTCATATTGAACATAAAGTGTGTCCCACATGGATTTAGAGGTTTTGAGTTTCATCATTGAGTGATAAATCTCATCAGGAAGAGACATAGCTATTATAGACCGAGCAAGCATGTCTATAGCTATCTTCTTCTTGTCCTCATCGCTCCACTGATGTGGAAGTTTTGGAATCTGTCGTTCAGGAATCGCGGCAGTCGTAGTTGTTGCTGGAAAAGCCGGAGCAATAGCAAATGGAATATATGGTCCATTTTCTATACAATGTGGAATTTCATGATCCACACCTTCTAGAAAGAGGGACATCCGGTTCTTCTAGAGACTAAAGTTGTCACGGACAAAGCGGGGAGGTTTGGCAAGAGAGCCATTATCTTGTGTGTATGTGTGTGTTTGCAATTTGTAAAGCCATTTGTAAGCGACAAAGTTATATAAGAAAGGAGATAAACTAATACTGAAAACAGCTAAACACAAGGAAATAAAGAGAACACTGCTCTGATACCACTTGTTGGTCCCATGAGGGTCTACAAGAAGAGAAACAGTTTGTAGAAGGGGGGATGAATACAAACACAATATTTTTAAATTTAAAATATATATTGATAAATAAGATCAATACAGATTTTACAAGATTTTTTGCGGAAAGATAAGGTAGTAAAAAACCTATCTAAACAATATTTGGTTACACACAAAGTCTTAAAAAATACAAGAAAAGAAATGTTGTAGAGAAGATCCTTTACTTAAGCTAGAAAATGCTTGAAGTAAGAATTAGGGTTAGAGAGTGAGTTGCGCACACTCGACAAGGAGAAGAAACACTTCTATTTATACCCAGTGCATTAAATGTTCATTTAATGCAATATGGTAGGGTTAGAGTGCGTGTCAAGCCTTAAGAGGAAGACTTGTCCTTTGCCAYAGTGAATAGTACAAAAAGCACTATTTATGAGCAGACATCCTTACCTGAAATTGGTGGACAATAGAGTCGACTAGTCGGCTCCGTACCGTACCAACTTTCATAAGGATATGGGTTTTGTCCTTTGTGTGCATAAGGACAAGACAACAACAGTCGTGCTAAGCAAGCTTCCTTTGATCGCTGAATGCTGGAATGATTCGAAGGTCTCATCATCATTCGCTGAAGCTTGAGCAGTCTTCACACATATGTAGACAGACTTGTAGTCACTGAATACCGCTTCAGATCACATACTCGTCAGTCTTTAATCTTCAGTTTCAGTCTTCGACGTTTGCTGAAGGTTCTTTGGTGTGAGTGTTGTCTTCTTGAAGTATTGTTGTCTCTAATAGAATTACAAAGCAAGTTCTTCAACGATCATTGAACATACTCACTGAAGATCGCTGGAACTGAAAAAGACAGAAACATAAATACAATGAATAAGTGAAAAGGGATTATCCTAAAATCACTGAGATAGAGGATCAACAAGGTGGGAGGGTTAGCAGAAGATGCCTCGGGGATAAGGCTAGTTTCAATAACTGAAGCCTTTTGAGAGGCTCCAGCTAGAGACGTGGTTGTCCCCTTTTTGGACTTCTTGGCTCTCTAAGGAGAACCAATAGTTGGTTGAGAGGGTTTTTTTTAAGGGGTTTTGGTGGCTTGGCTGGACGCGGGAGGGTTTACCCTTGTCGTGGCCACCTGAGGAAAAGAGGTAGTGATGGACACAATAGAAGTTAGTGCCACATCACTGTCCCTCACCTTATGATCCAGAATCCTGGATCCAAGCTTGAAAACCTGAAGATTTCCTTCTTTGGGGTAAAGATCTTTAAAGATCTTGGCAAACACCATTGAAAGAAACCTGGTGTAAGGCACCACCTTTTCTTGCTGGCGCTTGTTCAGCTTGAGCACCAGGTCATCGAAAATGACCGCAGCATAATTTATATTGCGACACTGAATCGCAAATACGCCTATGGTTAAAGCGATCCTAGAGGCCTGGTCCTGACCTCCGGTTTTTCCACCCATGCACTAGATGAAATGAAAAAACAGGTATTGCCAGATAGCTGACATCCTGTTCTTTTCAATCTTTGTTAAGGACTTCAGAGGGGCGTTGGAGTCCTTCTTCATTGGCCACTGGTAGCCAATGGCGTCGAGAAGCTCGATGATCTTGGCGGTAGAGAGTTCGTTGTCGAAAGGGCCCTTGGAAAGACGGAAAGCCAACCGAAGTGTGGGAACACCAAAACTCACTTCCATGTGATTGAAAGTGAAGTTGATAAGCTCATCCTTGCATCCAGGCTTGACTTCGACTTCGACAACTTCAGTAGTGAGCTAGAACTGCTGAAGAAGTTCTTTCACCATCATGGGCTCATGGTTGAGTGCGTAGCCCAAGGACGACTGTTTGAGGAAGTCAGTCGCGTTGGTAATACGCCTTGGAGGAAGGTATCTCCAACAAGGCAATGTGGTTGTTGACCATGATGGAGATCTCATCAATGGAAAAGTTGACTTTCTTGGCAGCCATCTGTTTGTATCAATAAGAAGTAAAGCAAATAGGTTTGTTAGAAATAAACCAAGAATTTGTGGTTAAGAAAATAGAAAAAATTTTGAACAAGTAAAAACTTCTTTTGAAAAAAAAAACTTAAAAGATTAGGGTTGATCAAGAGAAATGTGTATCAAGAAACACGATTATTACCATGACAGAGATGATTAAAAACCTTTATTATTTAATGTATTTAAGAGAACAAGATTCTTAAAATAGATTAAACGTTTCTTATAATAGTATATAAAGAAAAAGAGAAGATATCGACCTTAGATATAAGAGAGAAGAGTTCGAAAGAGCTTAGAAGGTTTTTGAGATTTCTTGCTTTGAGAGAATTCTTGCAGAGTTTCGACTAAGAATTTTGAAAGCGTAAAGAGAAAAGTGGAGAAGAAATCTCATATTTATAGGTAGGAGGAGAGAGAAAATAATATGGGAGAGAGAAAATACGATGGTTCGGGAAAGTGGTCATGATGAAAAAGATACCACGTTCCCATCCATGATTGGATGGCATTAAATGAGGTAGCGTAATGACAGAACCCTCTGTGCATCTCAAAGCGTCGCGCATAGTAAATAGAGAATGTTGTCATAAAGACGGTTCATTAACTATTTCCTTTTAAAACAAATAGTTTTTAAGAAAACGAAGAGTCGTACAGTGTCTAAAGAAACACTGATAAGACCGTTAAAAACATTTTATCACTGAAAAGAAGGATTCAGTGAAAGTTTTAAGACATTAGATTAAGTGATAAGAGAGTCACTGAAACTGGCATTTAAAAAATGTTTTAATCACTGATAAGAAGAGATTCAGTGATCGTTTTGATTTTAAGAAAAGTATAAAGATATACTTAGAGATGTGGTTAGTGTCGAGAATCATTGAGACCACCTTTTAAAACATTTATCACTGAAGATGAGAAAGCTTCAGTGAAGGTTTTAAGTTTTAGAAAAGATAAGAATAATCATACCTGAGAGAGAATAGATATATTTACTCAAAAGTTCAGTGTTAGAGATAGAGTACTGAATCATTTCACTTGCTGAGTGATGTTTAATAGCTAAAGATTAATCTTCAATGTTCAACATACCCAATTCGCTGATCAAAATATTAAATCTTGTCTCATCAAGAGGCTTGGTGAAAAGGTCAGCGAGTTGATACCAAGTTGGAACGAAGTGAAGTTCAATATCACCATTCATAACATGATCTCTGATAAAATGATATCGGATCTCGATATGTTTGGTCTTGGAGTGAAGTACAGACCCTGTACGCAATAGCAATAGCACTAGTGCTATCACAATAAATASGAACCTTTGAAAACTGAAGGTCATAGTCCAGCAGCTGATTTTTCATCYAAAGAATTTGGGCACAACAGCTACCAACGGCTACATATTCAGCTTCAGTTGTTGATGTGGACACTGAATTTTGCTTTTTCCTTGTCCAGCTCACCAACTTTCCACCTAGAAGCTGACAGCCTCCAGTGGTCCTTTTCCTATCAATTTTGCAACCTGCAAAATCACTATCCAAATAACCAATAAGGTCAAAACCTGAACCTTTAGGTTACCAAAGACCCATATTAGGAGTTCCCTTAAGATATCTGAATATGCGTTTGACAGCGATCAGATGGGATTCTTTAGGTTCAGCTTGATATCTTGCACATAAACAAGTGGAGTACATGATATTGGGTCGGCTAGCTGTGAGATATAGCAAGGAGTCGATCATTCCTCTATAAACAGTAACATTTACAAGCTTTCCATTTGGATCCTTGTTGAGAGTGAGTGGAGGAACCATTGGAGTCTTCATAGATGAACTGTTGGATAGATCAAACTTCTTCAGCATGTCTCGATCATACTTACTTTGGTTGATAAAGATACCTTTATCAGTTTGTTTAATCTGGAGACCTAAAAAGATTGTTAGTTCTCCCATCATGCTCATCTGATATTATTTCTTCATTCGTTCAGCGAAATGAAAACATAAAGAGGGATTAGTGGAACCAAAAATAATATCATCGACATAAATTTGGACGAGAATGATATGACCTTTAACTTTCCTAAGAAATAAGGTCTGGTCAATCATTCCACGAGAGAATTTCTCATAGATGAGAAAAGAAGAAAGTGTATCATACTAGGCAGGAGGAGCCTACTTTAACCCATAAAGAGCTTTATCCAACCTATAGACATGGTTTGGATACTTAGGGTCAAGAAACCCTGGAGGTTGTTCAACATAAACTTCCTCTTGAAGTTTTCCATTAAGGAAAGCGCTATTTACATCCATCTGAAAGACCTTGAAGTCATTATGGGCAACAACGACTAGAAAGAGTCTAATTGCTTCGAGTCTAGCCACTGGTGCGAAGGTTTCGTCATAGTCGATTCCTTCTTCTTGTCYATAACCCTAAGCAACAAGCTGAGCCTTGTTGCGGGTTACCACACCATCTTCATCCAATTTGTTGCGATAGACCCATTTGGTGTCTATCACTGATTTGTCAGATGGTCGTGGGACAAGGTACCAGACTTTGTTCCTATCAAACTCAATGAGCTCTTCTTGCATAGAAAGAACCCAACTAGGGTCAGAGATAGCATCATTGATTTTCTTGGGTTCAACTAAAGAAAGGAAGTTGACGAAGAGACACATATTACCTAGACCACAACGTGTCTTGATACAAGCATCTGGATCACCAATAATTTGATGAATTGGAAGGCTTTTAGTCCATCGTTGAGCTGGTAAAGGGGCTTCATCTGAATAAGCAAGTTCAGGTATGGAAGATGAGCCTTCAGCAGCAGTATCTTCAGCAATAGGGACTATTGCCAAAGGAGCCTCAGATTCTGCGACTGAAACAGGTTCAGAAACTGAAGGCATTTCATTCACTGATGAATCAGTGTTTAAAGTAGAAGGAGGAACACAGCTAATGCGTACTACAGCGATCTCTGAAGAAGATGCAGTGGAGTGACTAGTTGTAACTGGAATGATGAGTGGATCATCTTCAGCTTCAGCTTCAGGAGATTCAATGTTGAGAGGAGCACTGTAAGAAGCTTCAGGCTATCATAGTGAGAGAACATCCAATTTTCTAATTCATCCTCATATTTTAAGACGGGTTTTGAATTAGCTAACTGAGATTCATCAAAGGTGACATGAGTAGATTCCTCTATTGTCTGTCTTTATTTGTTGAATACTCTGAAGGCTTTGGATACTGAAGAATATCCAAGAAAGATTTCTTCAACAGCTTTGGGATCGAACTTTCCAAGTTGGTCGCGGTTGTTGAGAATGTTACAAGTACAACCAAATATATGAAGAAAGCTTATGGAAGGCTTTCGTCCATGGAAGAGTTCATAGGCTGTTTTCTTGAATCTTTTCACGATTAGCGACCGGTTTTGAGTGAAACAAGCGGTGTTGACAGCTTCAGCCCAGCATTGAGTAGGGAAATGGGATTTGCTGAGCATTAATCGAGCAACCTCAATGATTGTTTGATTTCGTCTTTCAGCGACCTCATTCTGTTGAGGAGTTCTCACTAAATAAAAGTTGTGAGAGATTCCCTTGTCCTCAAAGAAGTTATCTATAGTGTTGTTTTTGAATTCAGTGCCATGGTCACTTCTGATAGATCGTACTTTAACATCGTTTAGTACTTCTATCTTTTTCATGAGCGAAATAATTCCTTTAGGTGTTTCATTCTTGGATCTGAGAAAGAATACCCAAGTGTACCTGGCATACTCATCAACAATGACAAGTGTGAACTTCTTTCCAGCTAGGGATTGCACGTTGACTAGACCAAAGAGATCCATATGCAATAGCTGAAGAGGCGCAGTCACTGAAGAGATTTGCTTCGACTTAAAGCTAGCACTTGTGTTTTTTTTTTCACATGCGGAGCAAAGAGATTTATTTGAAAACGAGTGTTGAGGAACACCAGTGACAAGATCATTTCTTGACAACTCATTGAGCGTCTTGAAGTTGAGATGAGATAGCCGTTTGTGCCAAAACCAGTTAATATCTGATGAGGCTTTGGAGAAGAAGCAGCTATTCTTGGTGAGAGAAGAATTCATATTGATGATGTATACATTCTCTAGTCGAGAACCGGTTAGAGGAACCTTATCATCTTTGTCAAGAACATGACATAAATTCTTTGAGAATTTAACTGTATAATCTTTATCACACAGTTGACTGGTGCTATGAAGATTGTGCTTCAGTCCTTCAACATATGCAACACGTTTGAAAGTTGTTGCACCATTGGTTAATATACCAAAGCATTTGGTATATCCTTTTCTATTTCTACCGAAGTTACAGAAGGTTCTCTTTTTTCCTTGAAATGAGTTAGAAGAGATTTATCTTCAGTCATATGTCTTGAACATCCGCTGTCAAGAAACCATATGCCTTTGACATCCTGTGCAAGGAAACAAAATAAGAATGCTATTGGTACCCAGCTATTGGGGTCCAGCTTTATTAGAGGCTTCATCATCTAATGCTGAAGAACCAGCATCAGTAGACGACATCACCAAACCTGAAGAGGTTTGAGTGGAAAGAGGAACAACGTCTGACACTACTAAGGTAGTTTCAGTGGAAGTCTTCACTGATCCTGATAAAGAGGCTTCAGTGGTTGGACCTACAATGTCTGATGCTGAAGACTTTTCAGCAGGAGTTGTCTACGTTGAGCCTGAAGAAGAGGCTTCAACGGTTTTCTTCACCTTGGTTGCTAGTGTAGCCTTTGTGGATGATTTCACCTTGGTTGATTTCTCAGCGTTGGTTACTTTCTTGCCCTTAGCTGGCGAACCAGCTTTGGCGGTAGAAAGACACTTGCTGGTAATATGTGTTTTCTCACCGCAGTGTTTACACTTCCTAAAGCTGAGAGTAGCTTTAGGGCCAGGAAGTATCAGACTAGAAGCAAGACCAGCTCCAAGAATTCCCTTCTCATTGGTTCTAGGAGGAACCTTTCAGGAATTGGATTCCTTAGGTGAAAAGTTCACCTTGAGCTGTGACTTGGATTTCTGATGGGATTCAGATTTCCTAGTCTTTGAAGAGGAAGAAGTTTTACAAGCTGAAGGAATAGACCTAGATCTATTAGACTTGTTAGACTTCTTGGGAAGGGATGTTRTGACAAYRGATTTACCTTTGTCTTTGCACCCAGAACTCGAAGGAGTTCCTTCAAGATGACTCTCAGTAAAAGAAGAGGACTGAGAGGAAGAAGTGTTGAGAATAAAAGAGACGAAGGTACCAAACTTGAGCATGGACATGTCTTTAACACATTCTTCCTGATCATAGGAGAATCCCAGACTAGTCGTTATCTTGGCGGGGATCTGAGCGTTAACGATCTCAGAGGCCTTGATGGAAGCTTTGCACCACCATTCAATGGTAGCTTTCTCAGCCTTGAGTTCAGCGATTGCTCGCTCACGCTCAGCAATAGCCTACTCACGTTCAACAGTGATGGCTTGGTTTACAATAACCTGATCTTTAAGATTTTCCTCGATAGAGGTCAGTTCTTTGATCTTAGAAGAAAAAATATTCAATTGCTCTTAAAGATCAACGTTAAGCATTTCTGCTTTCGATTTGCCATTGAGGGCATTGTAAAGGTCAACCATCAGTGTATCCAGTGCAAAAAGACTAGAAGAAGAAGAAGAGGGTTCATTCAGGAAACATACCTGAGTACAAGAAGAAGAATATGGCTCAAAGGAAGTAGACGCTTCTGAAGATCCTTCATCGGCATCTATGACCTTCAAGCAGACGTAGGCTTTATCCTCTTCATCCGAGGATGATTTATCGGATGACTCACCCCAGTCATGCTCTTCAACAATAAGGCCTTTAGCCTTTCGCTGGTTGTTCTTCATCTTCTTGTACTTTTCCTTCAGTTTTGAGTACTTCTCATCTTTGGTCCTGAAGGAGGAAGAAGCTTTAGAAGATGGCTTCGCAGTCTTCTTTGATCTGCAATCACCTACAAAGTGTCCGGGACGGTGACAGTTGTAGCAGACAGCTGAAGCCTTGTCTATTCTTTCAGACTTTGGCTTTTCCCTGAGGGACAACTGAAAAGATATGCGGAAGTTGCTCTTACTGGCGAACCTCCTAAATGACATAGTTAGGAGTGCCAGGGACTCATCAAAATCTGTTAAATCAGATTTTGGAATGACCTCAGAGATAGAAGAATCTATCTATGTGATAACAATGGGAGGAAGAGAAGAAACAAAAGGGGTAGAGGAAGTTTCAACTGAAGAAGCCTCAGAGATCAAAGCCAAAAGAGAGCTTTTCATTTCCTTGGACTCTTTTACAAAATTCCTCTTCAGTTGACGAGATTGCTCATGGTTAAGCAGAATCCCGTATAAAGTAGAAAGACAAAGAGTGGACATGTCATTTGACATCTTGAGACACATGGAAAAGGTGTCCCAAGACTCAGGAAGGCATTATAGAAACCTGGTTAAAGTTTCAGAATTAGAATATTCCATGCCAACAGCCCTAAGATCAATAAGAAGGCAGTTAAATCTTTGATGTACTTCAAACAGCGTCTCAGACTTTCCACAGAGAAAGCTTTCATATTGTCTTACTAGATTGATCTTTCTTGTCTCTTGAACCTGAGTGGTTCCTTCATATTGGACAGAAAGTGTGTCCCACATGGGTTTAGAAGTTTTGAGTTTCATCACTGTGTGATAAATCTCATCAGGAAGAGACATAGCTTTTATAGACCCCGCACACGTGTCTATAGCTAGTTTCTTCTTGTGATCATCCCTCTATTAATGTGGGAGATTTGGAATATGTCGTTCAGGAATCGCGGCAGTCGTAACTGTTGCTGGAACAGCCGGAGTAATAGCAAATAGAATATATGGTCCATTTTCTATATAATGTGGAATTTCAAGATCCACACCTTCCAGAAAAAGAGGCATCCGGTTCTTCAAGAGACTAAAATTGTTACGAACAAACCAGGGATGTTTGGCAAGAGAGCCATTATCTTTTTTGTGTGTGTGTTTGTAATTTTTAAAGCCATTTGTAAATGGTAAAGTTATCTAAGAAAGGAGATAAACTAATACAGAAAACAGCTAAACAGAAAGAGAGAGAGAGAGAAAGAGAGAGAGAGAGATAGAGAGAAAACACTGCTCTGTACCACTTGTTGGTCCCTTGAGGGTCTAGAAGAATAGTAAAACAGTTTGTAAAAGGGGGGGGGGATGAATACAAACACAATATTTTCAAATTTAAAATATATATTGATAAAGAAGATCAATACAAATTTTACAAGATTGTTTGCTGAAAGATAAGGTGATAAAAACCTATATAAATAATCTTTAGTTACACACTAAATCTTAGCAAATACAAGAAAAGAACTGTAGTAGAGAAGATCCTTTACTTAAACTAGAAAATGCTTGAAGTAAGAATTAGGGTTAGAGAGTGAGTTGCGCGCACTCTGCATGGAGAAGAAATACTTCAATTTATACCCAGTGCATTAAATGTTCATTTAATGCAATATGGTAGGGTTAGAGTGCGTGTCAAACCTTAAGAGGAAGGCTTGTCCTTTGCTACAATGAATAGTACAAAAAGAATTATTCAAGAGCAGACATCCTTACCAAAAGTTGGTCGACAACAGAGTCGACTAGTCGGCTCCATACCATACCAACTTTCATAAGCGTATGGTGTTTGTCCTTTGTGTGCATAAGGACAAGACAACAACAATCGTGCTAAGCAAGCTTCCTTTGATTGTTGAATGCTGGAATGACCTGAAGGTCTCTTCATCATTCGCTGAAGCTTGAGTAATCTTCACACATATGTAGACAGGCTTGTAATCACTGAATACCGCTTCTAATCACGTACTCGCCAGTCTCTAATCTTCAGTTTCGGTCTTCGACGTTTGCTGAAGTTTCTTTAGTGTGAGTGTTATCTTCTTGAAGTATTGTTGTCTCTGATAGATTTACAATGCAAGTTCTTCAACGATCACTGAACATGCTCAGTGAAGATCGCTGGAACTGAAAAGACAGAAACATAAATACAACGTATAAGTGAAAAGGGATTATCATCAAATCACTGAGAAAGATGATCAACAGGAACCAAATGGGTCTTCAGAAACAAGAAGGATGAAGATGGCATAGTTGTAAGGAACAAGGCCAGGCTTGTTGCCAAAGGCTACTGCTAGGAAGAAGGGATTGACTATGATGAAACATTTGCTCCTGTCGCCAGACTTGAAGCCATCAAAATATTCCTCGCCTATGCAACACATAAAGGCTTCAAGGTGTATCAGATGGATGTCAAGTCTACCTTCCTCAATGGTAAACTTCAAGAGGAAGTATATGTGTAGTAGCCTCCTGGGTTTAAAAATCCAAAGTATCCAGACTATGTCTACTTTCTGGACAAAGCTCTCTATAGGCTGAAACAAACACCCAGGGTCTGGTATGATACACTCTCTACCTTTCTCATTGCCAATGGATTCGAAGAAGGTACCATCGATACAACCCTCTTTCTCAAGAAGCACAAAGGTGATATTTTAGTTGTGCAAATATATGTGAACGACATCATATTTGGTTCTACCAATGCCAAATTTTGCGAAAAATTCTCAGAGCTAATGAAAAGGAAATTTGAGATGAGTATGATGGGAGAACTCAGTTTATTCCTTGGTCTTCAAATCAAACAAACTTTAGAAGCAATCTTCATCAGTCAGTCCAAGTATGTGACTGACCTTCTAAAGAAATATTCTCTCTCAAATTCATCATCGATGAGAACACCAATGGCTACAGGAGCTAAGTTATTTGTTGATCCATCAAGCAAATCTGTGGATGTCACAACCTACAGAGGCATGATTGGATCACTCCTGTACCTAACCGCTAGTAGGCCAGATATCATGTTTGCTACATGTCTTTGTGCAAGGTATCAAGCTAATCCTAAGGAATCTCATCTCTCTGCGGTCAAGAGGATCTTTAGTTACCTCAAGAGAACCCCTTCATTGGGTCTCTGGTATCCTAAGAATGCTATCTTTGATCTAATAGCCTACATATATGCAGATCATGCAGGTTGCAAGTTTGATAGAAAGAGTACATCTGGAAGCTGTCAACTCTTGGGGGACAAGCTGGTAAGTTGGACATCCAGAAAATAGAATCGTGTTTCAACCTTTACAGCAGAAGCAGAATATGTTGATGCTGCTAGTTGTTGTTCACAAGTTCTCTGAATGAACACCCAGCTTAAGGACTATGGATTCCAATATGAAAAGATTCCCATCCTCTGTGACTCCAAGAGTGCCATAGCTATCTTTGCAAATCCTGTGTAGCACTCCAAGACTAAGCACATTGATGTCAGGTACCATTTTCTCAAAGATCATGTAGAAAAGGGAACAATAGAGATGTATTTTGTTCCTGCAGAAATTCAACTTGCTGACGTTTTCACAAAAGCACTCGATGAGAAAAGATTTCTAGTTCTTGGCAGCAAGATGGGTATGCTGAATCTCACCACTGAGAGGCAATCTATCTTTTCAAACCAGAGATCCTCAATATCTCTTGGTTATGCCTAAAAGTGATACATTAATATGGCCCTCATAACCAAGTACTCTACACCAGAGCTTCTAGTTCTAAAGACCAGAGCCTCTGGCCAATTAGAAATACTTGTTTATATTTGGCCAAAATTTCATTCACCTTGGAACCAGAGCCCTTCTGGTACCAAAGAATGTACTTTGTGTTATTTACTAAGTACCCCCTTTCCAACCAAAGCCTCTGGTTCTATAGACCAGAGCCTCTGGATTCCAAGTCCTTGTGACCAGAGCCCCTCTGGTCCAACATGATCTCCCTCATTCGTTTTCTCATACCTTGCACTTGGTCATAATTCACTCTTTTTGCAACCAGAGCCTCTGGTTCCAAAGACCAGAGCCTCTGGATTCCAATTTCTTTGAGACCAGAGCCCCTCTGGTCCAACTTAATCATCATAAGGTATCTTATCATTGAATTCTCATCTCATTTTGCATCATCCATGCAACCAGAGCCTCTAGTTCTAAAGACCAGAGCCTCTGGATTCTAAGTCTTTGGAACCAGAGACACTCTGGTCCTATAGACCCATCATCTCCATCATCATTCACATCATCTTAACCATCATTCATATCTTTTTGCACCATTTTTCACAACCAGAGGCTCTAGTTGTATAAATTAGAGCTTCTGGTCATTTTATTCACCTCCCTTATTGATTCTAGGGGGAGTTTTTATTCATTGCTCATCCCCATGCATCTCTCGAGGGAGAGTTTTGCACTTCACATTCATCATTAAGGATCCATCTTGAGCCAAACCTATCTCTAGTTGTACATCCCCATTCAACCAGAGACCGGGAAGTTTTTATTAATTGCACATCCCTATGCATCTCTTGAGGGAGAGTTTTGCACTTCACATTCATCATTAAGGATCCGTCTTGAGCCAAACCTATCTCCAGTTGTACATCCCCATTTAACCAGAGACCCTCTCAATCCATCTGGATAGACGAACCAGAGGCTCTGGGTGGGAAAATGCAAGTTTAAAGAACCAACTAGAGACCCTCTAGTCCTTCATAAAGGGTATGTTTTACATCTAAGGGTTCACAATGATCACCCAGAGCCTCTGGTTCGTCTATCCAGAACCTGTGTTTCACAAACCTAACATTATATGATAAAGTAATTCATAACCAGAGACCCTCTGGTTCCCCCACATCATTGTCTTGTCCAACCAGAGCCCCTCTTGTTCCAATGACATGACTTGTTTTTCCTATAAAACCCATCTTTTATTGAAAAACTTTGTTAAATATTATGATAAATGGTGGAATTTTTAATTATAAATTTTATTTAGATATTTATTCTTAAGGTTTATCCTTTAGAGTAATTATTTTAAAATATTTTCAAATATATCAAACGTCTTTTACCCGCCCACATGCCTGACAACTTGCAAAAGGTGTTCCCTAGAAACTCTTCACTTCTCCAATCATCCCACCCCCATTCGACACGTGTCCCTATCTACCTGAGCAATTATGATAGTGAGCAGACTTTACGGCTCACGATCACAATCTCACCCACCTTTTCACCAAACGTATCCCAAAACCCATCATTACCCTCTTTTTAACCATTAAAATAATTTTTTTTTCTTTTACCCAACCCTTCCCATTCCCCCACTATATAAACCTTTCGTCCCCATCATTCCATTCTTTACACGCACAATACACTCTCAAGAACTTTGCAAACTCAGACGAACCTGCAACTTCCCTAACTTCGAAAATGGTGTCATCCGCCTCCAATGAATCAAACAACAACGACGACAGTCACGTGCAGTCGATCTGTGCCGACAGTCGTGCTATTGTATTCCTCCCAATCAAGCCGAACAACCATTTGATCGGCCTTCGCACCAATCTCTACGAGGACAGTTTTGCTATTATGATTGAGTCTTTTCAAAATTGTACTCTACAACCAGCCCTCCCCCTCTTCGACAACGGGGTGCCGGTCAAATATGTTCAGCAATACTGGCAAACTTGTGAGTTCTACCTGGAGAACCGCGGGATTATGGGGGACATCAACGTCCCAAATGACATGGTGTGTTCGATCAAGATTTCCCATGCCAAAATCTCCAAGGTACTGCTCAATCCAACAAGACAAGAGATTGGGATCGCACACTATGCCGAGCCGCCAACGAGTTCTGACATCTTATGTTTCATCAAGATGTTGGGCTACAACAGGGACCTACATAATGCCTCAGACTTCAAGAGGCAATTTATGCCCCAATATGGAACATGTTCTTCTCAATCCTCAATCGAGTCCTCACGTGCAAACTCGGCAGCATGGACCAGGGGAACACCAAACATTATGACCATCATGTATGGTCTGTTCTTCAGCCTTCCTCTGGACTACGCATTGCTGATCTACAATGAAATCCATGCAGTGGTGGTCAAGAAGAATAAGTTAGTGGCTGCAGGAAAGCCGCTTTCATCAGTGCTCTTCCCGCGTTTCCTTGCGATGTTCATAAGCGACGCGATGATGATGCACGACCTCCCTAGCGTTGAGCCATTCACCCCTCAATACATCATGAATGGCCATCGCCCAACCATCTCGAAGGATGGTTACCCCGCAGAAAGGGCTCTTTCAAGGGCAATGCTCAGCATCATCCCCGAAACATTTGCATGTCATAGGGCATATGAGAACTCCATGCTAGCCCAACAACCGAGGCCAGCTACCCCGGAGCACATAGAGCCATCCCCTGATACAAGCGAGGGATCGCTAGAGGAGTCGTCTTCATCGAATGATGAAGATAATGATGATGATGACACTCCTCCAACATCCCCCGGCCCCATACACACATCTATTCCATCACCCCCAAGGGAAACCACATCTACTACCCCTTGCGATTAAGGCCAAAGGGGTATTAAACAAGGACGACCCAGTCCAAACCCTACCCAAGCCAGCCATCCAGAGGCCACTCTTCGGGCTTCTGGAGATGATCAAGCCGAGGAACCACGCCATCCATCACCTCTCTCTCAACAGGGGGTGATGAAGAGATAAGAGCTACTTCGCCTCATAGCTCGCCACTACCCACTCAAACAGAAGCATGTGTTGCGTCTGAATTTGAAATTCCCATCGATCGTTCAGAGCGATCGTCTGTTCCTGCACATGCCCCTTCGATACTTGATCTAGCAAAGGGGACACACATCTACTTTCCTTCATTGGACTCTGAATCTGATGAAGAAGAGGTTAATGTAGCAACATCACGAGATAGTTCCTCACTTGAGGGCTATCAAGGACATGATGGAAGTCCTTCCCTGCCTACATTCACACAAGGCAACGTTGAAGGCGCCTCTGGAATTGAGTCTCAACCTACAGCATCCGTTGCTATAAGGGTTACCCCACAATATGCAGAGTTGGTCATGAAGGCTGAGTTCCAAGCCTTTGCTGCTTCGATTCAGCGGTTCTTGGATGACCTTAAACTCAACTTGGCAAGGATTGTTGAATCCCCCCCCATCGATAGACCTTTCATCGATTCAGCAATCCATTGCGTCCCTTGAGGCTCAATCGAGGGAAAACACCACCTGGATTCAAATTTTCCAACAATTGATGGTTCAACAACACAACTCCCTATCCATCATTTCAACCGCCCGCAACCAAACCATCACTGCCACCCTCGCAACCCTCACGGCCCAGGTTACTTCGACTGATAAAGCCATCGCCTCCCTCACCAACCAAATAAACACCCTAAACACTTCCATCGCCACCCTACCGACCACCCACCACCATAATAGCCAACTTACCATAAACATCCCCCCTCCAACCCCCTCTGCAGCTCCCTCATTCGATGAATCTTTTACCTCCTTTGCTGCAGAGGTGAGGAAAATGATATCCTCCATCACCATCCCACCACCCGCCACAACCTCAACCTCCATCCCTCCACCCGCCTCAACCTCCACCTCCACCCCTACAGACGCAACAACCAAAGCAGACCTTCGAGCCCTCTCTGAGGCACTCATCTCCTCTTTCAATGAGATAAGTGCGAGGTTCGTGCATCGGGCTACAGAACCAGCCAAGGCTCTCTCCAAGAGCCTTGAGATCCAGCAAGCTCGCACCAACTCCCTCCTCCTATCAATGGAGGAGACTCGAAGAAGGAAGGCCCTGAGGAAGTATCTCGCTTCCTTCAGGATGACCAAGAAGAGGAGCAGAGCCTCCTGCTCAACAACCCGCCCCCTTAAAAGGCCAAGGCATGATGACCCTGACTAAGATGATCATGGTCTAGGTCCTCATGAGGGGGAAAACCCGGCTCAGGAACCGATGGCAATAGCTGCACCACCACCTCCACCATCTCAAACACACCAAACCCAAGGAACCCAAGAAACTCAAGCTAGGGGACCAAAGACTCAGCCCTCTGAAGATGTACAAAATGTACATGTTCCCTTCGCTTGCACCCAAGAACCTATACCCACAACCAATAAGTTCTCACCAATTGTTGTGAGTTCTTCATCTTCTGAAAACCCACATTCCCCTCTGCTAGAAATAAACCTACACTTCACCCCATCACCAACACCTCCTCATACAGAACCATCCATCGCCTTACCTACTGAACCAGAACCCTTCATAACCCAACCTACTGAACCACGACCAGAGCCCATCCAAACAGAACCCATAACCCAACCAGAGCCCTCACAGCCAAAACCTATCCAAATAGACACCACCCAACCAGAACCCATACCTCCACCACCATCACCCAACATCAACCACCCATCACCCAACCATCCCCACAGGTGCAAGCTGATGTGCCTTCCTCATCGAGGCAAGCACCTCCTCAAGGAGTGGTCAATGAAATCATGGCAAACTTTGAGTCGCTAAAGAGACGTCCACCAATGTCCCCAAGGAAACCAGTCATGATGGAGAATATCCATCAATATCTCTACCATGACCGCGATGAACAATTGGTCCACAACCCTCCCATTTTATCTCCTGAGTTGATGGACCTCCTACATCACAGATTCGTGAGACAGACGACCTTTCCACCACAAGCTGTCTTCTCAAACGATGGAATCAAGACCGTCCTAGACATCAAGATGAGAACCTTTGTAAACCGAGCTATCAAATACATCGAGTATACTGTGGAACGCGCACATGGAATGATCAGCATCTTCAATGACAATGATTTAATCAATCTCAACCCATGGGACTTGATCTACCTCTATGGCTATAGCTCAGCTATAGGACCAAGGGATTAGGTACGGGATGGCCAACAAAGCGATGGTGGAGACGATGGGAACCTTGGTGAAGTTCAGAACAAAGAACGACTTCCAAATCGCTCTTGAACTTGGTATTGAAAGACTTTCCTGCACTCCTCCAGATGAAGATTTCCCAGGCCTACAGGAGAAGCGATCTGCATCGGTCTTAACTCAACCAGAGCTCGAATTGGTCTTCAAGAACGAGTTTGGTGCTAAAAAGTTCTTCAGACTAACAGAGGCCTTCAAGTACTCAACCACTACACTTGAATGGTTTCAGGGAGTCATCAAAGAGAGACTAGGCAGACTGCATGTGTCGGTGAAGGAAGGACAGGAACTTATTCATGGTATCTCCACAGTCATTCGATTCAGAGGACTGATGATGCGATTCTGGAATATATCTAGAGGAGACCATGATCAAAGTATTTTCATCATATTTCATTTTCATTCATTGTTTTGTAAGAATTCATCCAACACCTTGTCCAATGATTTTTTTTTGGCAAAAGGATGTTTTTCTAGTTTAGTCTCTGTCTTTAATTTATTCTTCAATTGTTCATAGACTAATCAATGTTTGTCTTTTCATTACTTAGGGGAAGATTGTTAGACCCCATCACTAATATCTATAAAAGTAATGAAAAACACTAGTGTGAAAGAGTAGAAAGCCGATGGAAGACTCTCAAGCAAAAAGTCTAAGTGCCCAATACAACCAGAGGTGCGATAAACATCCATAGGTGCGATGAACTGTGCATCTTCATAACCCCTCTGGTTACCAACACTTGGAGTTTTCCACGACAGTTCAACCAGAGGTACTCTATGAAGAAGATCACAAGACTCGGTTGAACACACATTTTAGAAGACAGCTGGAGATGGCAAAGCTGGATTCTCCATTCCTTACTTAGCGTTATTTACTTTCCAAAAGTCTAGATTGTTTTCCTTTCATAAGGGATTTGCTAAATATCTTCATAGATAACGATCTTCATAATTAGATTACTAGTATAAATATGTTTTACCTTTCTTCTAATCGTTTACGCTTTTCCACCAATCATTTGAATAAAAGTGAATCATTCGGCACTCAATCTTATTCTTGATTATTATCTTTGTGTTCTTGAGTGTTCTTCACCTTTTTCCATCTACACGATATATTTAGGTTATTCATAACTTGAATATTTGTGTTATTGAGAGATCCAGGATCAATAGTTCATAATGTTCTTATGAAGGTTGCCATTAATCATCAAGTTTATGAACATTGATCATATTGTGGGACACACATGATCCTGCCGATCACCATAAATAACAATCGGCCCTCTTTCTAGAAAATTAATACTAATCATCTTTTTGTTACACAAGATACTAGCCTGATTTTCTGCCAACCAATCCATTCTCACTACAACATCGAATTCTTTCATCGACATAGGAAACAGACAGATCGAAAGCCCATAACCCTTAATTTCAATTATGCGATTATTAAACACATAGGTAATAGATACTTGACTATTAGCGGTGTCAACCACTAATATATTATCAAGGGGAACAAAATTCATATATGCATAATTAGCAAATGATGGTGATACGAAAGAAAAGTTTGAACTAGAATCAAATAACACGTTATCATATATAGAATTAACAAGAAAAGTACTTGTTACCACGTCGGGCGTTGTTTCAGTCTCACTTTCTGTCATCTGGAAAGATCAACCCCGAGCCCCTCCCTGGCCTCCTATTGGCACATTCGTTCTTCCACGAGTATGCAGAGCATTTCCTTTCTTGGTTGATCTTGCAACTCTCAGTTGAGGACAGTTTGATCTTACATGATCTGGGGAATTACATTGGTAACAACGTTGGGGCATTCGACATTCTCGGGAGACATGCCCCGATTTTCCACATCGAGAGTAGAGTCTTTCATTAATTTCTTGAACAGGACGACTTTCGGTTTTTACAACTTTTGGTCTTTTAAACCCTGCAAAAGACCCTTCCCATCTTCTTTTCTCAACTACTTTCTCTTCCCCTTGTCGATTCTTATTTCTCTCAGTTTTGTCAGCATCTACTACTAATGGAAAAGTGACAGGACTCATTGCAGTTAAAAATTCTCGAATTGAAGGTTTCAATCTCTAGATATATATTTCAACCTTTTTATTTTCAGAAGAAATATAATGCTCTGCAAACAGGGATCAACCTCTCGTAATTACAAAAAAATGAACAAAATGATAAATTATGATTGGTTGAATGAGGTTTGTATGGTTTGTACAAATAATATGGTTTGCAAGGTAAACCTCCTTCTCTCTCTCTCTCTCTCTCTCTCTCTCTCTCTTTCTCTCTCTCTCTCTCTCTCTCTCTATATATATATATATATAAGGGCAATTCAAGGAAGTTAACTCAGTAATTTGCGATAACCATGAGATCCAATCTCAACCACAAATCAAAAGTTAAATTAAGAAATTAATAATTATGGTAAATTTAACTAAAATATCAATTAAGATCATTTTTGAGATTTTAAAAATCTCACCCCTCATCTTTTCGGCGAAGTTTATTCTGACAAATCTTATTCCAACGATTTTATGTAAACATAATACACACTGTAATACCTAAATAAATATCATTAAAAAATATATACAAACGATATTCACTGTGATACATATACATACAAGATGCACAGTGTAATATATTTGTAAAGCAACTAAAATAACAAAAAAACACATTAGAAAATATATATGGTCATACACTTTATAAAACAACAAAACACATTGTGAACATTATCATTGTGAGACACTATGATCCACAATCATCTTTAAAAGACAATATATATTAGGTAATTAATATATTAAGTAATTAAAATTAATCATCTATTTCTTTTAAAAATTAATTTAATCTTTTGATGAGTTGTTATAGATAAATTACTAAATTACCCTTTAAACTTATTTGAGAAATACTCCTATCTTAAATGAGTAGTTCACATTGCATCTTAAATAAGTGGTTCACATTGTATCTTACGGTTATAAAAAATTACATAGTTCTCATTTGATTAGACCCCTATATATAGGGTTGGGTGCACGTGAAACTAATTTGTTTTAATGAGCCGTGAGATCATTTTTTAACACTTAAAATTTCACAATAAAATACTGTGAAGGTAAAAAAAATCCGAACTTTCTCAGTAAAAACACTGTGAAGGTTATTTTTACAATGTTTTAATGTGAAGTTTCAAATATAAAAAAATGATTTCATGTATTTCATAAAAACATACTAGCCTCACGTGATATGAAACTGGTGGATGCTTACGAAAGGCTCATTCTACCATTGATAAGGATATTTGCTCGTTTTTGACTTTTTAAATGGTTGGTGATCTTGTGATTTGGTTGGTGATATGTACAATTTTGGAACTTTCAAGCACTTTGCCGACACTTTCCAAAACTTTTATATATTATTTTAGTTTTTTCCGGGATGCACAAAAATCGGTTTGTTAATCAACGAACACAAATTGATTTTTCCATCGTTGAGTTTGGAATTCAGAGATTAAAATAGCGAAACCGAAACATTGAATCGTTGTTAGGGTATTTTCAATCCGGTTATTAAAAAAACCTTGTTAAAAATATTAAACAATGGTTCTTTGAATGCTCAGAAGACCCCTGCTCCAATTATACACTTCAAGCATTTTCAACAATAAAATAATATATGAATTCATTATTATTATTAGAAGATTACTTTTACAATGCAATAAGAAATATGTTGATTTTAATGTTTATTTGTGTTTCGTCTCTATAGATATTATAATATAATTTTTATATGGTATTCAGAAATGAATAATGTTTTTATTTTTTAATAAAATATAAATTTAAATATATTATA
>NC_037539.1:29373962-29382698 GCF_001531365.2 Cynara cardunculus var. scolymus
GATTAATGATGAAATAATTTGATTTAATAATATAAATTTTTATAAGAATAATAATTAAATATTTTTATCAGAACTCAATGATTATTCTAATTAAATTTTAGATTTTTTATATTTAAAATAAAATGTTTATCTTGTATTTGACTATGTTTATCTGCAGTTAGTACACGAATTCAAACATGAATTTTTAATAAGTTGTACTTACACACAATTTATTTGCAATTTCGAATTTTGAATAATATGCATCAATAAACAGTACTTCATGCATAAAAAATAGTTTTTAAGAGTTTTTATCAAATGTTTTATAATATAATAATATAAATACTATTTCACTAATATATTAAGCTACTAATCTATATATATAATTAGAAGAGTTAAATAAAATATTGATATTTATTTTTAAAGACATACTTTATTAACCTCGACATATAAAGGCCAATACTTTACACCTCCATTTTTTCTAGTGTTTAGTTTTGGGTTAGGGATTAACACACCTCTATTTTTATATTTTTAATATTTCTAATGTTGGGTTCAAGATAGTCTTAGGCCCCGTTTACTAATCTCTTATTGCCTCTTACCCGTTAAGAAATGCTTACCCGGGTAAGAGGTAAAAGTGTTTACCTAACAGCAAAATCAACAATAAGTCTTAATACCTCTGACCGTCCTCTTACTGAGGTCAGAGAAAAAATTGAATCTTACCATGGTAAGAGGTATGGTTTCCTTATCTACCCTCTCCATCTAAAACCCTAATCTACCGATCCCTTCTTCAAACAAACAGGGAGCTGCTTGCTTCAGGTATGGTTCGTGTCTCATCTCTTTCTTTTCGATTTCTTCTTCTTTTTCTTGATGTCTAATATCATAAATTTGGTAATCGATTTCTTGATTCTTCTTTCGTTCCTTGATTTCTGTTGCTGCAAGTTTACTCATCTATTTGATCAAGTTTACATGGTTGTTTGGTGCTATCCTCCTTAATGGATCGATTATATCAATGATTTGGGTTTGTTTTTACTTCTTCTCTTTGCCCTTTCTTCAATCTGTACCGTTTGCATTTCATAACATCAAGTGGGTGTTCTTTGGGTTATTTGTTATCTGGATTTTGTACAATCTCATTTGGGCATTTCTCTATGTTTTTGGGGTTTAGAATCTTCAATCTTGATTGGAATGCTAAAACCCATGTTCTTGTATGTTCAAATTTATTTCATCTTTTCAAGTTTTTGTTGATGGGTTTGCATTAGATTTTTGTCATGATGTAGAAAAATGTCACTGCCCTAATCTTGAGAATTTGAGTTTGTAAATGAACAAATTAAAAAAAGATGAGATTTATAAATCACTCATTGATCTCTCACACAGTCACACACTAGCACGCATATTCATTGATGAAAGGTGAATAGTGATGTCAATGGTTCAAATTTTGCTTTTTGGTGGAGAGAAGAACCTGATGCTTTCTTTTTGATGTGTGAGTGGGTGGTGCTGCTATATATTTTGCTGTTATCTTCTCTCTTTATATTCTTTCTCATTTTTCCCAAATGACCCAGAAAGAAAGGCTCATAAGATAAGGTTTGATTGATACTTTTTCTGTGATTTCTTTCTCCAAATTGGTTTCTGTTTGTGTTTATGTGTGAATCAATTGGTTTTCTTGAAAAATTCTTCCCTTTTTTCACTCTCTTTTTGAGGATGTTTTCATCTTCAAGATTGGTAATTTTCTGTGATTTCTTTCCTCCCAATTGGTTTCTGTTTTTGTTTATGTGTGAATCAAATGGTTTTCTTGGTGGGTTTTCTTGAAAATTCTTGTCCTTTTCAGTCTCTGTTTAAGGATGTTTTCATCTTCAAGATTTTGTTTATGTTAATTTCTCTGTGTGTATGTCTGTATGTGAGTGTGTGTATGGGGATTAGATTTGATTTTAAAAAAAGAGAGGCAAAAATGGGGTTCTTGAATGCATCTTTAGTCTGTAAAAATGAAGCTTTTTTGTTTGTGATTTCATGATCTATTCAACTTGATTCTTGGGGTTTTTTCATGTTATCACTTAATACAATACATATGGTAAACAATAATTTTCAATTAACACTTACTCCAAAAAGAGGGATATAATAGTCTTTTTTACTCAATCAGCAATTAATACAAATTGTTTGGTAAACAAGAAAATCAAATCAGCACTTACCACAGTCAAACCTCTTACCACAGTCAGACCTCTTACCCGAATCAGCACTTAACCAAAACAATTGGTAAACGGCCCCTTAGTCCAATTAAATTTGGAATTGGTCTCTTTTAAAGTAGAAACTATTTTACGTCTTAGAATACAATTTGGTTAATAGTTTTTAGAGTAAACTATAACTTTGGTCCTTGTGGTTTGTCAAAAATAACGCTTTTTGTTTTTACAACTTCAAAAAGTTTGTCAAAAATAACGCTTTTTGTTTTTACAACTTCAAAATTATAAGACCATTAAGGTTTGCGAAAACGTCCCGATTTGGTCTACTATCTTAACGGCCATTTAAATAATTTGCTAAATGAAGGTCATGTTCATCCTTTTATCAATTTTTTATTTTTTTACTCAATCAAAATGTTTTTAATTGAGTAAGATTAAAAATTGATTGAGGAAAGACGAAAATGTCTTTCATTTAGCATAATTCTTTAAAGACCGTTAGAGGGAGGGACCAAATTCAAACATTTTTACAAACAAAGATTGTTATTTTGTAATTTCAAAACTATAGGGAAGAAAATTGTTATTTTCAACAAACCCTATGGACCAAATTTGTAGTTTAGTGTAGTTTCTATGTGATGTTTTTAACTATGTATTTTAGACACACAAACCGTCATCCAAATTTTAGTTTCGTGTAAAGCATTTTGGTTTGGTTCTGACTTTTAAATACATAAACGACAGTCCGTTGAATGTATAGTTTTAATGAAATATAAAAATAAAATACATCAAAATAATGGTTATTTTGTAAGATAATTGTAAACTTGCTCGTTTTTCTAAATTCTAGATTTTAGTTTTTAATAGTTTAATAAATGTAATTTATTTTACAGGGAAACTTGAGTTTATATGCTTGCCTTGTTCCAGATATTATAAATATGCTTGTGTTAAAATTTTCCCAAAAATATGCTTATCTTTTGGTCCTCCCTCTCACAAAATATCCCTCCTTTATATTGAACATAGAGTGAGTAAAATATGAATTTAGTCTATGTGATTTTTCTGTTAAAACACAGTTAGTTTCTACAATTTCAAAAATACAAGATCTTCATCGTAATTAATTTGTAAAAGTGTCTAGATTCTATTCCTTCCTATAAAGATCGGTTAATAAGGAGTATTGTCGTCTTTTTAAGTTTTTATTTTATTTTCTACTGAAAGTTAGAAATATTTTAGGTCATCCACTATAACATTAACACTTATCCCATCCATCCACAACCCTCTTTCCACCAAAGGGCTAAAAAAAATTTGGTGGGAAGAGGATGGATGAGACATATGTTATTGGATAATATAAAAGTTTTTTAGGTTTTAATAGAAAATGAAATAAAAACCTAAAAATACGACAACAACCCTCATTTACTGGTTGTTAGAGGGAGGAACGAAATCCAACCACTTTTGCAAATTAACCATGGTGACCATCTTGTATTTTTTTAAACTGTAGGGATGAAGAATGTTATAACCAATAAATCAAATGAACAAAATTTATAGTTTACTCTCAATTATATAAATACGGGAGTTATTATACAACCAATAGTATTCTTACAACTAATACAAACTCATCTCATTGATCCAAATTTAAATCTACGGTCATTGAGCATTGATGGAAGAATTGTAATTAAAAGCAATTTGATGAACACACGTGTAGGAAAACAAGGTCAAATAAAGGCAAAACTGGAATAGTTAATTTCATCATCCCACTTTTTTGGAAGAGATTTGCTGAAGATTTAAATCCCGATCATCTCTCTTCATTATCAAACAGTTTGGGTAGGGATCAACGAAAAATTTTGGTTATATGCAACCACAGATGGTGGGTGATTTTCAACCTGGTATCGCCAATGCAAGAAATCGAGGTTAAACAGTAGTTGATTAGATTTGGGATTAAGATTTCATCAAAAACTAATTCTCGGTATTTTTATGAATCAGTATATAAAAGAAGTAAAGGAATAATGTTGGAACCCAGATTTCTCTTAATATCAGAAAGCACAAATAAATAAGTATGGGTGAAGTAAAAATTGTGTAACTGGAAAGGTCTAACAAAGTATTCAAGATAAAGTTATGAATGCAAGATGAACTTGAATACGTCAGAAGCTTTTATTAGATGAGAAGAATAAACAAAGAAACTCTCATTCTAATTGTATTCTCACAAGGTTTCGCTATAGTCTAATTCGGCACTTTCAGGTCATTGTAACTTGAGGAGGATGCCTCCTTATATATCACTAAGCTAAACAAAATCTCCTATAATCTTGGCTTAAAACTTTGAGTTCTTCATCTGCATCCTTATCGTTCACGTTCCTTGAAAAGTGGAGCAGACTAAGTCAAGCCGCCTTGATTCTGTTAGAAGTCTTGCGGGAAAGTCTAAACTGTGCGCGCATTCCATGGGAGTAGGAGGCTCTGTGTCTAGAGTGAAGCTCTGCATCAAGCACTTAACCTTTTTGGCGTTTAAGGCTTGATCTTTCATGAAATAGAGCGCGGGCTCTGTATACAAGACACTTGGCTCTTGACTAAGAGCTCTGTCTCTTGATGTCTTCTGCATAAGACCTCTTGGTCCAGACTGCTTCAATAGACTAAGTCCTACAGACTAGAGTAAGAGACTTCTTACTTACACTTTTACAAGAAAGGGTCTAACAATCTCCCCCTAAGTGTAAATAAGACAGACTCTTACTTGAATGAATACACAAGTCTAAACGAAGCCAGAGATCAAAGGTAACCTCTGTATTGCATTAACTATCTAATGTTTACAATATGATGAAATGAAATTACAAGACTTGAAATTGAAAACAAAAGATAGATTTACTTACAAAGGAAGAGGCCTAGATATGTTGAAGCTTCATGAACCTCCTAAGAAGCTCACGAAACTCCAACAAATTATCTTTGGATTTGATTATGTTGCTCGACCTCTCCTTCGTGCCCGGGGTAGTATCTCTACTCCTTAGTAGATTGTCCTTGATGAACTGTAGAGTTGAATTTGAATATTTTAAGCGCTAATCTTCATGGAAGAACACCTTTCTACCTTGTTCGTTCCTGAAGATCACCTCGTGCTCTGGTTCGACCAGCACCGTCCACGAGGGGATATGTTTATTGCCTTGGAGTTCTTTATTTGGTGCAGTGACATTAAGCTGGTCTATCCTCATGTCCAGAGCCACTTGGAAATCGAATTTGTGCCTATAATCCAGAAGGTCCATCATCGTCTGTCTTATCGTCGAGTTTTTCAGAGCATATTTCATCCCCTTGTCTTTCTTGTGGTCTATGTGGAAGTACAGAAATAGAAGATCCCTGGGATTCAGATTAATAAGATCACAATATGTAAAAGATTGGATCTGCCCATGGGACCTTTCAACCATATACTCATGAAATATAATCTGATTGTGAGCAAAGGTTCGTCGTCTGATGTCCAAGACCTTTCTGATTCCGCCCACTGAATGAACTGCAGAGACTAGTTGAGTGAAGAGTTGTAGGAACCTCTGCCTAAAATCCTCTTGATCCGTTGGATACAGATTTATCTTTATAATGGGCGTCTCATTCCTTAGGCTGTAGAGATTTTGATAGACGTTTTCACTATCAGCAGTATCTTTGATCATCTTGTAACGAGGTGTGGGCCTCATCATTGCATCCATTTCATCCCTAATCTCTTGTACTTGACCCATGGATTGTTTGGAGCTCCGAGACCTGCTGCTGCTTGCCTCTGGCTGACGGGCTCTGACTGGGACCTCCTGCCTTAGAGCAGGTGTAACAACTCTGTTCCCTTGGACAGGGACCTTGGCTCTGTGTGTGTTATGGTGTGGTGGTGGTGCAGCAACAGTTACTTCCGTAGTGAGTGGAATCGCCATTGGTAAAAGAGCAGCTTTTGTTTCTTGATGCCTTTCTTCTGGCTCTGGCTCTATGACGTTCACCACCACTATTTCATCTTCATCAATCCTCATGGGTGGAGCGGTTTCCATGATGTATTCCACTGAGGATGATAGACTCTCAGATGAAGATGAAGAGGTATATATGGAGAGAAGCTTGATCACGTCCTCTTCATCCTCCTTGTGCCCTGCTGGCTCAACTTCTTCTAGTGCAGGGGACATTGGGTCTTCTTTGTGTTCTTCTGTATGTGCATGCGTAGCTCGAGATTTGTGACTTGTTGGCACTTGGGCTGGTTGTTGAGGAGCAAAGGCAAAGGGGCAGCTGTTGGAATGGTGCTTTTGGAAGCCGCAGGCTGTTTCTCTCCCTCTTAACGACTTTGAGGGCCAGACTGGTCTGGGTCCTCATTGTCGTCAAGCCTCCTCTTCTTTGAGGCTTCAGCACACGAAGTAGGTAGCTCGGACTTCCTCATAGGCTTCTACATATTGATTGGAGGCATGTCCTTCACCTTAGCGTCAAAGAGTTCGACGATGTCAGATGCAGCATTTGTGGCCTTGAGGATCTCCACGTCCGCCTTGTATTTGAATGCTGCCAAGGAACGACGCATGTTGATGACCGCCTGTTTCACCGTGTTGTTGAAATCTGAGGTGTAGTCCGCCACCTTTTGAAGAAGACGATCACCCAGAGCTCGTATCTCCATCTGGGTGATATAGTCCGTCGGGACACTCAGAGGAATGAGCGCTGTAGGATCTTGAGATGAGGTAGACGCTCTATCCCTCTGAATGTGTGCATGGACCCTTTCAAGGTCTCTGCATTTCTTGCCGTCAATTCTTGGAGTTGATCGAGTCGAGAAGCATTCGTTGAGGACTTATCCCTCAATACTGCTAAGGATGATCAAACTTCATTCAGAGCAGATGCAGAAGGAGATGGCTCTGCATAGGCCATGTTGAGTTTTAGCTCTTCCAAGGAGCACAACACAATGGTGGCAAAGGAATGGAACTCATCCTTTGTGACATATGATGTAGGGGATTATTTTAATTAATTTCCCATTTTAAAAAGAGATGGATAGAAAAAACATACTCTACATGTGAATATGGATCACCATAAGAGAAAGTGAGAAAATTATAAAAAAAATCGTACAAGGTTTTTTTTAATCAATGTCACGTAATCATAATGACGTGTCATCGACATCACATCATTCAAGCCATGTAAACAACAACAACAAAAGTTAGCCGGTTTCATGGACGGACATAGGCTTGTGGTATATGTGGCACGTGCCACCGTATTATTTCTCCACCGAATTGTAAAAAAATTAGGTTTTGTGAACGGTGCAACCGTATTAATTTGTTGTGTACCTCTGGGTCAACACATGATCCAGGTTCAGTCTGTGTTTCTCGGCACCTTCTATCTCGACTTGTTTGATGTTGGTCGAGGAAGGATTTCGGGCCGATCCTCGTGTCTCTCTTAGAAGAGAAGACACTACAGTCGTTCTGTCAAGAGGAGTTTCCTCAGCAGATTCAGAGTATGCAAAGGAACCCTCTATGATTGGACTAAAAGACCGGTCGAGAATCTCCAAGCAATCTGCACCTAAGCCTTGCTCCGAACAAGGTTGGGGAATGTCTAGTGCAGAGAAAATGAATTCCTCTGTAGGGGAAAGTGGTATGGCATGGGGAGACATGCCACTTATATTGTAATATTCAGGTTTCATAATTTTTGGTTTTAGATTTAGAAATTTGTATATATATTAGATGTGTGTGTGTGTGTGCGTGTGAGTAATTGTTTTAATATTTAAGTGGATGGCGGTTTATGCACTTGCTATAAATAGCAAGTGCATATGAGATTTAAAGACTTACTGAGATTCTGGAGTACAAGTCTTTTGAGAGAGTACAGACTGGTTCAAATCCATTCAACATCTTTTGGTAAGGTGAGTGTATTAAAGCTTTGAGTATAAAATTGTTTGCATACAATTTAGTAGTTATTAGAACTAGTTATTTATAATTTATAGTTCATATTGTGCGGATATTTCCTTAAATCGTCCATGTGATGACCGGATTGATATCCGGACAATTTCATCCGGATTATAAACCGCTCAAGTGTTGTCCGGATCTTATCTAAATCGGACAAGGGTTGGACGATGTATTGTCCGGATTGCTTTAAATCAGTCAAGGGTTGGACGATGTATTGTCCGGACTATTTTAATCGGTTAAGTTGTGAGCGGGTATTGTCCGGACCTGATATCCGGACAAAGATATTAACTTAATTCTAAGTGTTAACCGGACAAAACTTATACGAGGTGCTGTCCGGATTGTTGACCGGAGAAGATGGTTACTCTTGATAATCTAAGTGTTTTTCCGGATTACATATCTGGACAAGGTTGACCGGACTTCAAATCCGGTTAATGTGTTGAAATGTTTTTGAAATGTTTTGAGATGTAATGGCGGTGTAACCACGAGAGATAAATGTAATGGCGGTGTAACCGCGCGAGAGAGATGTAATGGCGGTGTAACCGCGAGAGAGAAATGTAATGACGGTGTAACCGTGAGAAAGAAGAAATGGCGGTGTAACCGCGAGAGAGATGTAATGGCAGTGTAACCGCGAGAGAGATGTAATGGCAGTGTAACCGCAAGAGAGATGTAATGGCGGTGTAACCGCGAGAGAGAGATGTAATGGCGGTGTAACCGCGAGAGAGAGATGTAATGGCGGTGTAACC
>NC_037539.1:29383388-29385408 GCF_001531365.2 Cynara cardunculus var. scolymus
TATACTGAGAAATGGCAGATAATCCCAATCAATCAGAAAGGACCTCTACTGGTTATGGAAGAGGTCGGGGAAGAAGAAACGTAACACAAGGAGAGGACCCGGAAAATGTGATGACAATAGAAACGCGAAGTCGTAGCAGGGGTCGAGGAAGAGGTAGAGGTACTAGACAAAAACAGGAACTGTCGGCTCAAGAAAGTTCAATGTCTGGTCATGAAAGAGGAAGGGCAAGGGGTGGACACAATGTTCCTGATCCTGGATTTATTACCCAAGAAATGTTGGCAGCAGAGTTGGGAAAATTCCAAGAAAGTTTGGTGAATTTGTTGGGGCATACAACCCAAAATAATCCAGAAGTGGTAAGAAATTCCAATTATCAGGAGGAAGCCGGAGCTAGTACACTAGTAACTGGTACATCTGTACCCCTTACTTCGTCCTCAGTACAAAAGGGAGGAGATATCAAAATGTTTCTTGCTTGTAAACCTCCCAAGTTTTCTGGTGAGCGTGATCCTGTTAAAGCTATGTGTTGGCTTAAGGAGATAGACTTGAGTCTGCAAATTAGTAAAAGTGCAGAAGAGGATAAAGTTATGTTTGATGTGTCACATCTGAGATCAAGTGCTTTGTACTGGTAGGAAGTCCTGTCCAGTTCAGATCCGAACATTTTGAAGACCATGTTGTGGGAAGAATTTATGGTTAAGTTTAAAATGCAGTATTGTCCWGAAGCTGCAGTACGAAAGTTGGAAGATGATTTCCTTCGTCTTGAGCAAGGAAACATGTTAGTCCGCCAGTATACTGAAGCTTTCATGGAACAATCTAGGTTTGCTGAAGCCTATATAATATTTGAAAACAGTAAAGTGAGAAAGTATATCTGGGGATTGGAGTCGAATCTTCGGAAGTATGTGATATCCAAGAATCCGACAACATTTCAGGCAACAGTTGATGCTGCTGAAATACTGGAACAAGATATTAACCGACAATCACAAGAAAGGGTTGGAGAGAAAAGAAAAGAGGAAACTAGAGTAACTGATTTCCGTAGACCAAGGTTTATGGAAAATTTGAATCGACCAATTTCAAGGTTTGCTGATAAAGCATGTAACCGATGTCATAAGATACATCAGGGAAATTGCAATATAGAATCTCGAGTATGCTTTAAATGTCAGAAACAAGGACATATAGCTCGAGACTGTCGGATGACGCGGAGGTGTTTTACTTGTAATTCATCTCAACATGTAAATGCCGATTGTCCGCAAGCAAAGAGTCGAGGGTTTGGTTTTGCTGGAGGTTGGGGATCTGGATATTCTAAGGGTCGAGGATCTGGGTATGTGCCAACAGGTCGTGGGCAAATGGATAATCGTGTTAATCCAAGTGGACGGGGAGGGATAAGACAGGCATAGTCTAATACAAAAGGGAGAGCCTTTCAGATGACAAGAGGTGAGGCGGAAGAGCACCCTGAAGTGGTAACATGTACATTCCTCGTTAATTCAGTATGTGCCAAAGTTTTATTTGATTCGGGTGCAAATCGTTCTTTTGTGTCACCATCGTTTGTTAACTGCGCATATTTAGAATCTAAAGCGTTGAGTGATGATCTAATTGTGGAAACAGCAAACGATGGTGAAGTTTCAATTAAGGAAAAGATAGATGAATGTTTCATAAGTATAGAAGGGTGTGAAGTGCCTATACAGTTATTTCCTTTGTCTTTAAGGGAATTTGATATAATTATAGGCATGGATTGGTTAGCTGAAAACTAAGCCAACATAGTCTGTAATGAAAAGATGATTCTTATAGACTACCTGAAAAAGGAAGAGTTGTGATTTATGGAGATCGGCAGGATCGTTACTCTAGCCTAATTTCAGCTCTAAAGGCTAGGAAGTATGTAGAGAAAGGATGTGTTAGTTTTCTTGCATATGCTATAGATATTAAGAAAGAGAAAGGAAAGATGGAGAATATTCCAGTCGTAAGGGAATTTCCTGAAGATTTAATAAGTTTACCTCCAGACCGAATGATAGAATTTCAGATTGAATTAATT
>NC_037539.1:29386021-29390623 GCF_001531365.2 Cynara cardunculus var. scolymus
CGTATAGCTATTCCATTAACGAAGCTGACCAAGAAGAATGTGAAATATAAGTGGGATGAAGCACAAGCTCATGCTTTTCAAATATTAAAAGATAAGTTATGCAGTGCACCAATTCTATCTTTGCCAGATGGAATGGAAGATTTTGTGGTATATAGTGATGCTTCAAAGATGGGTTTGGGTTGTGTACTAATACAATGTGGAAAGGTAATATCTTATGCTTCTAGACAGTTAAAAGATCATGAAAGTCAGTATCCTACTCACGATATGGAATTAGCGGCAGTAGTATTTGCTTTGAAGATATGGAGACATTATTTGTATGAAACGAAATGTCAAATCTTCATAGATCATAAGAGCTTGCAACATTTGTTCCATCAAAAGGATCTGAATATGCGTCAGAGAAGATGGTTGGAATTGGTAAGTGATTATGATTGTGAAATTTTGTATCAATCAGGAAAGACAAATGTAGTGGCCGATGCGTTAAGTCGACAAGAGAAAAGTGGAACTATCAAAGCTATAGCTTTACGAGTTGAATTGCTACCCAATATTCAGGAAGAGTTGCAAGAATTTCAGTGTGAGGCAATAAAGGAGGATAAAGTTAAACAAGAAAGAATAGGTGGATTGATATCTGAATTGGTGAAAGATGACAAAGAATTTTGGAAATTCCAGAACATAATTTAGGTACCATACTATGGTGATCTCAGAAAACGTATTTTGGGTGAGGCTCATAAGTCACGTTTTGCAATTCATCCAGGTACAAATAAAATGTATCGGGATTTGAAGCAACATTATTGGTGGCCAGGTATGAAGAAAGATATTGCTAAACATGTTGAGCAATGTCTGACATGTCTTCAGGTAAAGATTGAACACCAGCGCCCTTATGGTAAGTTGCAATCTTTAGAAATTCCAGTTTGGAARTGGGATCATATCACTATGGATTTCATAACCAAATTACAGAGAACATCGAAAGGGTATGATGCTATATGGGTGATAGTAGATCGGCTATCCAAATCTGCACACTTCTTACCTATGAAAGAGTCATATTCAATGGAGAGATTAACAAAATTATACATTGATGAGGTAGTAACACGACATGGTGTTCCTCTGTCAATTGTTTCTGATAGAGATAGTCGTTTCACTTCTATGTTTTGGAAGAGCTTTCAAAGAGAAATGGGTTCGCAAATTAAGCTAAGTACAACTTATCACCCTCAGATTGATGGACAAAGTGAACGAACTATCCAAACTTTAGAAGATATGTTGAGAGCATGTGTCATTGATTTCGACGGATCATGGGATAGTCATTTGGCTTTGGTGGAATTTACATACAACAATAGCTACAATTCAAATATTCAGGCAGCACTTTTTGAGGTTCTGTATGGATGAAAATGTAGAACTCCTTTGTGTTGGAATGAAATAGGTGAAAAACAGTTAGATGGGCCTGAGTTAGYTCAGCAAACTGCAGATAAAATTGGAGTAATACGGGAACGGATGAAAATGGCACAAGATAGACAAAAAAGTTATGCAGATAAACGTCGGAAGCCGATTGAATTCCAAGAAGGTGATAGAGTGATGTTAAAGGTATCWCCTTGGAAAGGAGTGGTACGTTTTGGAAAAAGAGGAAAATTAAGTCCAAAATATATTGGACCATTCACTATTATTGGAAGGGTTGGGGAAGTGGCATACACATTAGAACTTCCTTTGGAATTAAGTRGAATTCATGACACGTTTCATGTGTCAAATTTGAGGAAGTGTTTAATAAGTCCAATGTGGCAGTACCATTACCTGAGATTAAGGTAGATAAGAGATTATGCTTTGAAGAAACCCCTGAACATATTACTGACTACAAAGTAAAGAAGTTATGAAACAAAGAGATTGGGTTAGTAAATGTTCAATGGCGTTATCATAAGGGACCAGATGCTACCTGGGAATCAGAATCAGAGATGCGGATGAAATACCCATACCTTTTTGTTTAAATGGAATTCCGGGACGGAATTCTTTTAAGGAGGGAATGTTGTAATATTCAGGTTTCATAATTTTTGGTTTTAGATTTAGAAATTTGTATATATATTAGATGTGTGTGTGTGTGTGCATGTGAATAATTGTTTTAATATTTAAGTGGATAGTGGTTTATGCACTTGCTATAAATAGCAAGTGCATATGAGGTTTAAAGACTTACTGAGATTCTAGAGTACAAGTCTTTTGAGAGAGTGCACACTGGTTCAAATCCATTCAACATCTTTTGGTAAGGTGAGTGTATTAAAGCTTTGAGTATAAAATTGTTTGCATACAATTCAGTAGTTATTAGAACTGGTTATTTATGATTTATAGTTCATATTATGCGGATATTTCTTTAAATCGTCCATGTGATGACCGGATTGATATCCGGACAATTTCATCCTGATTATAAACCGCTCAAGTCTTGTCCGGATCTTATTTAAATCGGACAAAGGTTGGACGATGTATTGTTCGGATTGCTTTAAATCGGTCAAGGGTTGGACGATGTATTGTCTGGACTATTTTAATCGGTTAAGTTGTGAGCGGGGTATTGTCCGGATTTGATATCCAGACAAAGATATTAACTTAATTCTAAGTGTTAACCGGACAAAACTTATACGAGGTGCTGTCCGGATTGTTGACCGGAGAAGATGGTTACTCTTGATAACCTAAGTGTTTGTCCGGATTACATATCCTGAGAAGGTTGACCGGACTTCAAATCCGGTTAATGTGTTGAATTTTTTTTGAAATGTTTTGAGATGTAATGGCGGTGTAACCACGAGAGAGATGTAATGGCGGTGTAACCGCGAGAGAGAGATGTAATGGCGGTGTAACCGCGCGAGAGAGATGTAATGGCGGTGTAACCGCGACAGAGATGAAATGGTGGTGTAACCGCGAGAGAGATGTACGCGATGTAACCGCGAGAGAGATGTGAGAGAGATGTAATGGCGGTGTAACCGCGAGAGAGATGTAATGGCGGTGTAACCGCGAGAGAGATGTAATGGCGGTGTAACCGCGAGAGAGATGTAATGGCGGTGTAACCGCGAGAGAGATGTAATGGCGGTGTAACCGCGAGAGAGAGATGTAATGGCGGTGTAACCGCGAGAGAGATGTAATGGCGGTGTAACCGCGAGAGAGAGATGTAATGGCGGTGTAACCGCGAGAGACATAAATAAGTTTATGTATCAAAACAGGTTTGATTCTAAACTGATTGTTTGGAAAGTATGTTGATTGTTTGAGATTTATACACTCACTAGACCTTTTTGGTCTAACGCTCAGCTGTTGGACTAACCTGTTTTCCTGGTCGTCATACCTCGCAAGATAAAGGCAAGGGAAAAGTTTAGAATGAATGACATTTAGTTATTCAAAATGTATTTTAAGAAAGTTTTTGTTTATCTGTATTTTTTAAACAATGTTACATTTGGTGTTATAAGTATGATGATGTGAATTATCTATACATGGAATATGTGGGTTGTTACATATATTTTCAAAGGTTTCATCATCAATAGCGTCTTCCCCGTCATTTGCTACATTAGACCCATCAACATCACTAAGCTCTTGCTCTTCCTCAGAGTCCTCTGTGTCAGAACTTGAAAGGAGTCCTAGTTGACGCAGAGACTCTTCTTTTCTACTCTTCTCCTCTTCCTCCTTTCTTACTCTCTCCTCTCTCTCTTTCCTCTCTTTCTCTTCTCTCTCTCTTCCTCTGCCTTCCTTGCCTTCTCTCTTTCTTCCCTCTCTCTCTGTTTCTTGGCCTCCAGCCTCTTCCTCTTCTACTCCCTCTCCCTGTCCCTCTCCTTCCTTACTTCCTCACCTGCAAGTAAAGGTCTTTCTGCCTCTTCTACTCACTTGCCCTCTAGGGTTGTTCCCATGCGTGTTGGGGTTCGAGGCACTGGTTCTAGTGCCTCACATACATGTTTTTATGTCTTCCTGACCACCCTCGTCTTAATATAGGCCATGAGCTTCGTTGGGATTGGCCTCTCTGTAGCGTAACCATCCTTGTGCACAGTAGGCTTGTATGTTGAGAGTACGTTTACCTTGTGCACAGGAAGGTTTGCAACATCGATGTTGTGCTTCTCAATACTAGGTCTTAGGAGAAGACCTAGGAAACGTGGGAAGAGCCGAGCTAGCATAACCTTCCCCTTTGAGACATCAAGGTTCTTCTTGGCGACTGCAGCTTTAAACTCTGTTTAGAGGATCAATGAATAGTCTAGGGACAGATCGAAGAAGATCATGTACATGATCTGCAGAATGTTGGTCGAGCACATATCGAGGTTGTCGATTTTTCCTGTCAGCGAACGGTTTACCAATGTGAATATAGTTTTCCACATTGGTGGCAGGAATGGTCGACGATATTGTGACGAGTACTTAATTGCTTGGTTTTACCCCAACATTTTCAAGAACGCCATCAGTTCATCTCCGGATGTGAGAGGGGCGTACTCGTTCAGTTCAAGATCCATCTTGGTCGGTATTTGAAGGACGCGGGAGAACATCGACCATGAGATGTGAACGGAGACGTACTCCTTGGTGGAGGGTACGTAGTTGTTAGCTACATTTTTCATCTCTTGTAAAAGTATAGAAAAAGTATTCTGCAAGTCTTGACAGAAGGTTATC
>NC_037539.1:29392786-29393558 GCF_001531365.2 Cynara cardunculus var. scolymus
CACAGAGCTCTCTGAAAATGATACTTCTAAGCATGATTATGCCTCAGATCATGAAGAAAGTCCTACACAAGTTGTAGAAACTAATATTGATCTTGAGAAAAGAAAGAAGGAAAATCAAAGACAAAGTAACTCTCAATGCTCTTCCTCTGCAACTCAAAGACMDWWWTACACTTGGCAACAATTGAGAAAATGGCCTCAATCTAACATTGCTTCTGTCTCTGTAAAAGCTGGAAAATCAAAGAGGGGATCTAAAAAAAAAATTATGTACCCTTCTTTGATGATTTTAATGAAAATTTCAAGAAAGCTTCTTGCAATGTTACCTCTTGTGGCTGTTACAATATCATGCATTCTTTATCTAATTATATTCACCATTCTTCCTGTTTAGTCTCTCACACTAAGAACCATAAATCTGGGGTGAACAATAGACAAATTGRCAATTCTTCTTCTAAGAACAATAAGACCAAATCAAAAGATGCTATGGCATACTTTAAACAGGCTAATGATAAGGGACCCAATTGGAAGTGGGTACCCAAATTAAACGTTCTCTAAATGCAGAAGCAGCAGCATTTGTCTACTTGGGTCATGGACTCAGGATGCTTGAGTCATATGATTGGCACTCAAGAGTTTCTGTCATCAGACCTAAAGAAAGGAGGAGGTTTTGTTGTATGTCTTATAGTTTATTTATTTTTGTATAAAGTTTTTCTTTGAATAATCTCTTTTTGTATATAGTTTTATTTCTTGATTAACCTTCACTTGTTTTCATAGTTAATAG
>NC_037539.1:29394583-29398264 GCF_001531365.2 Cynara cardunculus var. scolymus
TTTATACTATGCTCTCTCAACAACTAAACCTACCCCAAAAACATATATTACCCAATTTTTACTCAGTTCTTATATTACTACCCTGGACAATTCTGGATTAAGCATAGTAGGTTATGCTTCACACCCTACTGTCAAATCGCTTGTTCCAATGGAACTGAATGTCACCACCCTGCGCACAGCCTTGCACCTTCCTTCGCAAATCTGAATTTGGATACCTTCACTCCATCTCCTACAGATGCTGAATTAATAGAGTTCCTTGAATTTCATTCCTATACAGCAAAGACAAAAATTGTTAAAAGGATTGAATTCAAAATTAAAGGCCTTCCCCCAATTTGGAATACTCTGTTTTCAATAGTTAATTGCTATCTAACAGGGAAGGTTAGCAGCCATGACCAAGCCTCACATGCCATGCTTTCCGTTGTATATGGAATCTACTTCAATCTGCCCCTTGATTACACGCAACTTATCTTCATGACATGGTGGGCTTAATAAAAAAGAAGTGTGCTACACAAAGGGGTGAGAAATCAAAGGTGAAGGCACAAAAGAAAGCCAAAGAGGACTTCAATCATCCAAATCTAATCCTACAGAGGTTCTTTGGTTTGGTCTTTAGCGATATGATAGCAGAGAAGCTGCCCTCTGCAGAGCCAAATGCGCGGCTGTATCCAATGAAGGAGTTCCACCCCACAGAGCATGAGCTAGGGTACAGAAGCCCAAGGCCTCTATCAAAAGCCATGCTCAAATACCTTAGCAAAGGAGATAGAAAATCATACAGACGTGGATACAGGAGGCCAGAGCCGGTCTCTGAAACCCCTCCACGCATAGGTATCCCCTTAGGGGAGAGAGTGCAAAAAATGAGGGTTGAAAGAAGAAGGGAGGAGCCAGCAGAGGCTAGAGAGATGAGTGAGGACAGACCGAGGGTAGTAAGTCCCCCACAAAAACAAAAGAAGACAAAGAAGACTCAGAAGGATGTCTACTCTTCTGAGAAAAAGAAAGGGAAGAAGAGACCCGCAGAAGAAGAGGCTCCAAGCAGTCCTCTGCAAAAGCCGAAAAAGAAGAAATCGAAGAAGGCCCAACCCGCAGAGGTTGAGGTCACAGAGGCTGCAATCCAAGAAAGCCCAGCAGAGGCTGCTCCTAAGCGCAGAAGGTTACACAAGATTGTTCATGAAGAGTCCCCAACAGAGCAAATACACGATGTAATCTTCCACATCCAACAAGAGTTTAAAGCGCCCACAAAAGTAGCAGATTTGGGGACAGAAGTCGTTCTAGACGACGAAGAAGAAGAATTGGAGTTAGCTGAAGGTGAAAAATATGCCGAAGGCACACACCCAAGCCCCCCTCCTAGTGTAACCCACATTTCTAGGGACCCTGTTCTAGAGGGAACCCCTATTGAAAAAGCGTGCACACGCTGAACCCAACCCAAACCTACCTCGCAGAGTACATTCTTTCGTCCTCTGTCGAATGCACAGTCCGGGAACCACAATCTACTCCAACATCCTCTCCAAAGGATGGTGGTTTTAAAATAAGAGTCCCTTCGCCCAAGGACTCGTCACAACCCAGAGAGGCATCCGTTGCCCCTCCACACTTGAGTGAACAACCAAGTTATGCTTTAGAGGCATACGAGAGATTCACAGAGACTGCGGGTCTAGAACGCCCAAAGTCTCCACTCGATCCCTCTGCCAAGTTAGGCTTGGAACCTACTCGGCACGACATCGACAGAACACTGGTAGGCTCTCCAATTGGAGATGTTCGAGGATCCGGTGGAAGTCCCCGAGCTGACATCGACAAACTAGTCACTGAGGGCGCCTCACACTCCAAGGCTACTAGGTCACCATGTGTTGGCGATCTAGGTTCCCCGAGTACTTATGTGACGAAAGAGGAGTTACAAACCTTCGCCACAGAGGTATTCAAGAGGATGGATGAGTTGAAAAGCTTGTTCTCCTCCCAACCGGTGACAGAGGCTCTTGCACCTCTCACAGAGGCTCTGAAGGAGTTGACTTCCACAACTTCCGAGCTCAAGGCAACCTTATCAGCCCTTCAGAGCTCTGTCCTCAACAAAGACGACCTCACAGAAGCTTTCAGCGCCATGTCTCTCAACCCTTCTTCAATCCAAAAGCTCAAGACAGAATTAACAGAGGTTGCCGTCCAATTTGCTATAGACTTCATTTCCGCCGACTACACCGATTATTCTGCCTTCAAGGACGAGATCAAAGGGATGTTCTCCTCTACGGTCACCTATGGCATTGATTCTAAATCCTCCAGGGCTAACATTAACCATCTAGCCACTCGCAGAGAGCTAGACGCAATGGTTGAAGCCCTTGGAGAGACCGTGCGGAAATACACTGACCAACTTCTCACGGAAGCCCGAGCAAGCAATGAATCTATAAGAGACTGCACGAAGCAACTCGTCAAAGAAGGTGACAACTTCAGAAATGAGATCTATCGCTGCGTCTCTAAATTGAAATGGTCCACAGAGATGGATATCAACAATGCCTCTGTTAATGCTGAGATGGTCATAGAAAAAATGGAGAAGGCGGCTTCCAAAGTTCTTAAGAGATTGAAGAAGACTCCCCTTACTACTTGCAAGACAGAGGCCACTAAAATCCATGACGATCAAGGAGGCGATGACCATGATCGTCATGAGGGGGAGAAGAAGAAAGAGGAACCAAAGAAGACAACCTCTGCCAAACCACTAAAAATAATGGACTCTGCTGCTGCCCTATTCTCAAAAGACAAATCTCCAGAGCCTAAGGGGAAAGGCAAGGGTAAAGCAGTAGAGGAGTCGCCACAGAAGGGGTCAAGCTCTGAAACGCCAGAGGAGATCAATGAAGAAGAGTATGATGACCCGGATCTTGTTCGAGCACTAAAGGCTTCTTTGGCAGAGGTACAGACGAGAAAGGGCAGAGTCCCCATCCCCAGAGTTGGAGAAGGCTCTTCTTCCAAACTCACGAAGATACCAGAAGAAACGTCCACGGGTACGTTTGACGCTCTGGTAGGAACTGTCAAGCCTATCCTACCAGAGGGGTCTACCCAGAGGCCTATACTAGAAGAAGAATCCAGAATGYMAKAATCTGCCACGGTGGGGAGGGTATCTGAGATCCTTGAATCTATGAGCAAGATTCCTATGCAGAAGGTGTGCACAGAGCCTGTAACCACTGTTGAGGATATTCTGCAGTGGCGTTATTCAGCCGTAGACACAAAGCCCCCTTATGACCCAGAGCTTACAGGTATGCCCTCTGCCATTGCAAAGTTCCACTTCTCGAAACTCACCAGGCCACCAGAGCAGGTCTTCTCAGAGCATGTGATCACTTCTCTCAAAACTATATCTCCGCGCACTATGCTAAAGAAGACCGTGCTATACACTTAGTATGTGGTAAAAAGGGATGACGGCAACCTATATACTTTCACAGATGCTGACCTCCACAACCTCTGTGTATTTGATCTAATATTCCTTCACAAGATCTTGAACAAATACATGGAGAGGAGGTCAACATATTCGATTTCTCTCAGAAGGCTGATTGAGGTAATGCGCGCTCAAGTCAAGTTCTACAGCCAAAAAGATTTCGACATCGCTATGAGGTTGGCCCAGCCAGATCTAAAGATTTCCCCTCCAAAGAACAGACCAAATTGGCTGCTTAGATTTCATCCCGACACCATTGTCCACAATCCCATCTTTGGGTTTGT
>NC_037539.1:29398790-29408053 GCF_001531365.2 Cynara cardunculus var. scolymus
AGCAAGTAAAGTGTGATAGAACCTCTGATGTCTCTCACAGAGGTTCTGGAAAATGGTCCTCTGTCAATAAGAACATGCAAGTCAATTACAGCAGAGCCTCTAAGACGGCTCACAGAGGGTCTGCGGATTTCGTCTTCTGTGAAGATCCTCTTTCAACTATTTTTCAAAGGTTGTTAGCTGCATGTGCTTCTCACGTGACTAGGACTTAATCGACTTTATTTGGACGGCTTAGATGATTTCACGCGTCAAGATCTTGTCAGTAAGGTCGTTAGGATCTAGTATAAATAGCGGTTAAGGCCTTTGTAATCTGTGTGCTTCCGTATTTTAATCGTCTAATTTTTCAATTGAATTAATTGAAAAACCTTTGAAGCAATTCTCCTGTGTTCATCTTGTTTCTCATCTTGACTGTGTGTTCTTGATTTATTTACTCTGTTCTGTTCTAATTATTGTTTCCGCTGCACTTTAATCGTCTTAGAGTTCATTCAGAGTATTAGATCAATATCAAAGCTGAATTTAAGGTCCAACAGTAGTATTCACCAACAATCCCACGTTGGGATTCAGTGACGTTGCAGGATTTCCAAAACTCTTGAATAAAACTGTTAGGATTGAATTTTAAAGTTAAATTGTATTCTTCTTGAAATATCTAATATTGTATTTTTAGAAGGTTTGACTTTGTAAGTCATTGTTGACTTTGTAAGTCATTGTTGACTTTGACTCTTATGTTTCTAGTTTGACCTGTAAATAGGGTCTTGTAAGGATTTTGTAAGGTGGAGAGTTTTGAAGGGAGCTTAATTGTTGTAATACGTACATTGAGAGAGGAATATACATAGTTGACTAATTGACTTTTCCTCTCTAGACATTCAAAGTGTTCTTATTGTTTATCATATAAAGATTGCCATTGTTCTTCAAGTTTATTGAAGATTAATCATATTATGGGACACACAATTGGTATCAGAGCAGAGATGTAGTGAAATTGATTGAAGATATCATCTAAATTTGAAGAAAATTTCTGGAAAATCAGTTTCTGTTCTTTATCTTCTTATGAGTTCTTGAAGTGTTCTTCAAGTTTCTCATACTTTTCTTCGTAAATCTTTCAATTTTTGGTGATTTGATGTTAAAATGATGATCAAAGTGTGCGTATTTGATTCGTGAATCTTTGTTTCACAAAGTTTCGTGTTTTGATCATCCATTTTCAAGATCTAATGAAATTAGTAATTTTTGAAAAAAAATTGTGTTTTTGAAAAAGTTCATAAAAATCTGATTTTGATCCAATTTTTGGTGAAAAAGTTGATATTTTTGTGTTTTTGGTGAGTTTTAAATGATTTATGATTTACCCGGATTCTTGACTTAGCCATTTTACATTTTTATTTTATCCGGTTTCATGTATTAGTCGCTTATAGGCTTGGACGGACTTGAGTTTTATCGCACAACACTCTAGCCGGTTTTGGTCATCCCCGCTCAACAAGGTAACCGTATTAGGCCTAACTCGCTCATAACACCATCCGGATTCTAGCCTTCATCGCTCAACAGCCTAGCCGAATTACACCTTAATCGCTCATAGGCTCCTCCGTATTCAAGCTACTCGGGAACAACCTTGACCGAGCTTAAGGACTTGGTCGCTCAACAATCTTATCCGGAAGCAGTCCTGTCCGGATTAGGCGTTACATTGCTCAAAGGCACACACGATTTAGGCACTATCCCGCACACTGCCTTGTCCGATTTAGATCATCTCTCGGCCAAAACTTAGTTTCCTCGGACACCCCTTCACACGGATTAGGTTCTAACTCGCACATAGTCTTGACCGTATTCTCACCTTCCTCGGACAAAAGCCTATCCAAGCTTAAGACTTAGTCGCGATTACATTTAGCTTTCCCGTGCACAATAGTTCACCCGGACACCATTCTCGGTCAAAAAACTTAGACTATTTTCAAGTGTGTCCGGATTTCAAAGACTTGTCCAATTTGGTTTTACTTAGCCATTTTTCATTTTGTCCGGATTAGTTTACATCTCATAACAAGTCATCCGATTTTGAGTTTAAATTTGCCAAATTTTGTCATTTTCAAAAATGTTTTTGTCCATATTTCATATTTTCTCATTTTGATCAATTTTTATCTGGATTTCACTTTTTCTATCAAAATTTCACCAAGTTACTGATTTTTTAGCAGTTTTAACTGTTTTTGACTGTTTTTACTGATTTTTACTGTTTTCACTATTTTTTCAAACCTAAACAGTTTTTGAATTTTTTTGAGAATTTTTGCGACTACTGATTTTATTTGAGTGATATTTTTGGATTGTGATATATTTGTTCGATTTCGAATACTACATAGATTCTATTTCTGATCAATTTTCAAATTTTTTAATGGCAACATTTTACGAGAAAGAATACAGAGAAAAGATAAATATGATAAACTGATTTTAGTAACAAAAACAGGTCTTGGACTATACGTTTAACATATTATAATGAAAGAAAGGAGGAAGAAAAGAGGGTTTTACGAGAAAAACTAGATAAATTCATGAATAATGCTTCTATTACACAGGGAAGTTTAAGACTGAACAAACAAATTGAGAAATTAACTGAGAAACTACATGAAGCAGAGAAGAGGGAATTGACTGATGAAAAGCTTTGTGAATTGGAAAAGAGTGTGATTGACTATAAAGAGAAATATGTGAATATGGTTCGAGAGACTTTTCTTAACGAGGATCTTGTTAAAGATTTAAGAAGAGAGAATAAAAAAAATTAAAGAAAGTATTGAAGAAGAGTTAGATGATGAAATAAAAGTTCAAACAAGATAAAACAAGATTTAGTTAATAAACTTCGTAAAGCTGAGTTTGAACTGAATGCTGAGAATGAAAAGAGCAGTTCAGATAAAGAGAGAAAAAAGTTTGAGAAAGAAAGGAAAATGTTTGATAAGCTGAAGAAAGAGTTAGATGGTAAGTTTCTAGATACTTCAAAGAAATTGTCTGATCTAGAGACAAAACTTGTAACTGAATTGAACATGAGAACTGAACTTAAAAAGAAATACAATTTAGTTGCTGAAGAGAGAGACCAGTTATTAAAGAAAGTAAAAGACTTTTCAAGTGGTAAAAGCTCAACTGGTTCTCCATCTCAATGTAAAATCAGCTTTTATGACTGTTCTAGCACTAAATATAACAGTTATTCAAGCAGCCCTAAATCAACTGTTTCTAAGAACAATTCTCATTCTTCAAGTAAGTATTATCAAGTGTATATCATTGGATCACCCAATTATCATTCAAAAGTTAAAAATGTATGGGTCAATAAAGTTGAGTCTGTTTCGTCTCTTAACTCTGTTGTTACTAACCCTATTCTTCCTTGTATTGTGAGATCCACTAATGATTTAATCAATCTTGCAAGAGAAGAATCATGTGCTCAACATGTAGAACCACTGCTTTTGTTAATAGGAAAAGGTACATCATGTGGTATGGAGACAACAGCTATCAGAAAAGCTGGAATAATTTTAACAGGTATGATAACAACTGGTATGGATCTTATTGTGTATCTGATCAACCTGTTAAGAGTGCTAAAAAGAGTACATCTAATAAGAATAGATGATTTGGCAGTTACAACATACCCCAACCTGATACTAACAAAATAGGACCCAAGTTCGTCTGGGTACCAAAATTTGTTTGATCTGTTTTTGCAGGTGTGTCATTACTGTGCTCATCAGAAAATCATCTGTATGATACACAAATGCAGGGGGAGTTTGTATTCTGTCCAAATATGGATTTTGAATAAATCAGTTCATGACCCGTGTTGAAATGAATATGGCTTCTAAACAACTCAGTTCAGGACCCGAGCCAAAATGTTTTCATTTTTGGTTTTGAGCTGAAACGAAATATTACTTAAATCTATTTTCTATGGGGAGTCTCTGGAAAAAATTTAATAAATGTTTTTGGAAATTGAATTGGTTTCTAAAACGGGTATCTTTTTTTAGCAGGTATTTCCTGATATTTTACTTGCGTAATTTTTCATCGTTCATAATTCCAATACCTGTTCCAGCTATTCTTCAAACCATTATTATCACGTCTCTTAAATAAAAATCATTTTCGGTGATAATACATTTTTTTGTAATCAAAGTTGTTTTCTGATTTTTTTTACCTCGATTGATACACATTTTTGTTATTCTTTGATATTCTGAATCTGTAAACTTATACTTACAAATCTTCATTCATTTCTTCCACATACGTTGAATAAATTGTTTGATGCATCACTCCTTGTTGCCTATGCTTAAACGCTACAAATTTTTTGATCAATTTTTATTTGATCATTTGATCTTATTTGCTATAATATTGTGATCAACTGTTTGTGATCATTTGAGCTTACACTATCATTTTAGGAGAGACTGAGTGCTTTACAGAAATACCTCAATGGAATGTCAGAACCGACAAACCTACCCATGAGAATATCCATATCTGAGTGAGCTTAAATACAACATGGGTTTGTGTGTAGACTTGAAAATGAAAATGAGAAGGGTAGTTGTGAGCCAAGAAAATTGATGAGAGTTGTGTCATGATTAAAAGATTAAAAGAATCTTGTTCTAACTTCTATAATCCAGGCATACCACAAAATCTATTAGTTCTCAATTCTTTTGAGACTAATATTGAAAAAAGGCAAAGCCCAGGCCAATTCTTGTCACAACCCCACCAGCTACTCATTTATCTTTTAAAAGTTAAGTGATCCAATAACATTTAATTATATATGTCCCCCCTTCAAGTCTTTTTGATCACATATTGAGTCTGATAAATTTGTGTAGTCCACACGATTTATCTTTTTGAGCCTAACCAGAAGCATACATTGCTTTATCTTTCTACACTACACAGATTTTGGAAATTATATGTTATTTTGCCGTAACATTCATAGATATACTTTTTCCTAAGATATTGATGATTGAATGGAAGTCTTTGTGAGATGAACCTCAAAAAGTCTCATATATGAAGTACATTCATTGTACTGAATATATTTGTTATATTCACAGACCAATCTTTTTATAAGATTGATAACAATTTCATAAGTTGAAATTGGTTTATTTTTCCATCTTCATTAATCTGAAAAGATTATACAAGTGGATTTGAAAAGATCTTCTTACAATTTTACGAATTGACGGCATATAGTGAAAATTTCATTTATTCTGGTGTATGATGCAAATGCTTCTCATCTCATCATGAGGGGGAATATGATATAATGAATGAAATTATCAATTCTAAATATCGGGAATCGACAAAAGACTCAAGGAGTGTGAATGCAACGACTGCTGATTATTCTTGTGCTATAATGTTTGAGGGAAGTTGAATGTGAAGATCTCATCTTAACAAGAGTTTACTGAAAGAGATTTCTCAATAGGAAGAATGTTAGTAATGGGGAGAATTCATTGTGAAAAGAGAAGATTATTTTTGCGTTACATACGAAGAGGAGAATGTTGAAATATTTTCTCAAGAGAAGATCATTTGAAGATCGTGAAGAGAAGAATGTTAGAAGATTATTTTGAAGAAGCTTAAGAAGTCATAAAGAGCTTAAAGCGTCAAAGTTCAAAAGGGATTCAAGGAGTACAAATTCTTTCAAGCCTGAATACAATGGGGGAGAATGTTAGGATTGAATTTTAGAGTTAAATTGTATTCATCTTGAAAGATTTAATATTGTATTTTTAGAGGGTTTGACTTTGTAAGTCATTGTTGACTTTGACTCTTATGTTTCTAGTTTGACCTATAAATAGGGTCTTGTAAGGATTTTGTAAGGTGGAGAATTTTGAAGGGAGCTTAATTGTTGTAATACATACATTAAGAGAGGAATATACATTGTTGACTAATTGACTTTTCATCTATAGACATTCAAAGTGTTCTTATTGTTTATTATATGAAGATTGCCATTGTTCTTCAGTTTATTGAAGATTGATCATATTGTGGGACACACAAAAACGTTCAGGGACAACATCAGGGTGTTTGAGAGGGTTGGGTTCAGAAAGTGATATTGAAGAACATCAACAATAGGATGAAGTTTGGGGTCGAAACTGTCCACGGTAAGGTAAAGGGCATAGTTGTTGGGTTTTAGAGGAAGGGGAATGATGTTTTGGTTTGTCTCCTCCACTAATTTGAGGGTAGTAGTTTGAGTTTGGGAATTATCTGAGACGGAAGAAGACATTGTTGCAGTTCTTTTGGCGAAGAAGATGAGGGTTTTAAAGGATTAGGATTTCGTCAAATCAGTTCTTGATTTTTCGTTTTTAGAGCTGATAAGGGTTTAAAGAACTTACTTGTGGTGAAAATCGATTGAATCGAACAACTGGTTGATGATTTTGGAGCTTGATTGTTCGTCAATGGCAGTGAAGTTCTTTGATTTCTTGAAGACAGTAAAGAGAGAAAATACTTGGAGAAATTTTGAAAGCGTAAAGAAAAAAAGATTTTGGAGATAATCACTCATGCGCAGAGCCTCTGGTCTAAAATAGTTTTAACAAGTATAATAACATATATTAAAATAAACTTGTATGACCAGAGCTCTGGTTTAACTAGCCAGAACTTCTGGCTCAAAATGTAAGACCAACCAGAGGCCTTCTGATTCAATGTGTAGGCCAACCAGAGCCTCTCTGGTCTGTCTTTATTTGTATGAAAAGTTTCTAAGTTAAAATAGTATGAAATCTTTTGAACATCCTTTTAAAAATATGATTTTGATTCAGAGCTCCTATCTAAAAGATACAGAGCCTCTGGCCTAAATAAAACTTTTAGTGAGACTTGTATCAATATTGAATCATCATCCAGAACCATCTGGTTCTACTATGAGGACCAACCAGAGCCCCTCTGGTTCGTTTCAAGGATCAACCAAGCCTCTCTGGTTCCTCATAAATAAAATTTTTTTCCAAAACAAAGTTTATCCAAAACCATTGGTCATAGGCCAAGTTTTCCCCTTCTCAATAACATCAATACTATCATTTCTAATAAGAGCAACATCTCTTAGTTCTCAAATCACAAACAAGCAAAAACTCAAATCTCTTGCAATCTTAAAAAACATAATAACAAGAGCTATAATATTTCACACACACAAATGTCACCCTTATATTCGAAGTTACACCTCTCCTTGATATGCCACCCTTATAACCGAAGGTACACCTCTCCTTGATATGTCACCCTTATCCCATGGTACACCTCTCCTTGATATGTCACCCTTATCCCATGGTACACCTCTCCTTGATATGCCACCCTTATTTCCTCATCAAAATCTATGGATTAGTTCCAAACGAAGACAGACCGAAATCACAACCATCTTGATGAAACACCCTCCATAGTTTTATCCACAAAATCTATAGATTAATCCCAAACGAAGACAGACCGAAGTCACAACCGTCTTACAGAAATATCCTCTATAGTTTTTAACTAATAAAGATTTCAAAATAGTTTTATCTTAAAACATTGAAACTCAAGAACAACCAGTTTTTTCTATCTCATTTCCAAACTCAAAATCTATTTTAAATCCATCAAATAGGATATCATCCATAAACTGTTTGTAAAGAGCAACATCTCTTTATTTTTCCAAAATAGTTTCTAAATCTAGAATCATAAAAACACATCTTTAAACTGTTAGAAACAGTATTTACCAATCTTCTTTCCAAAACTCGAGTCACCAAAACCCAGCAGTTCAAATAACATTTTTTAAGATGATTTGGTAACAAAACTCGCCTTATAAGCACATATTTGTAGGTTCAATCACACAACGCTTTCTTCAAATAAACACAGATTCCTTGAATCACTTTTTAAGCAATAGTTCTTCTCAAGAACACTTCCACCACCACACTCCCACCCCTTTTCTCTCTAAGGTTCTTCCAAAAAAACAAGATAAGATAAGATCTTATCTTTTATTTCCTATATATATTTCTTAATAGAGGCAGTGATGGATTTATTAATATAAAAATCTTTGGGCGATGGGTTTTAATATTTAAAAATCCACTATTTCTTAATCATGAAGGCTACCTTTCCTTATAATAAAATATTGGTAAACCAGTTAAGCAATTTACCCAACCAAATATGTAATTCATTTTTCATGCACACACATATGCGATCACCTACGCATGTATGCACAATATCACTTTTCCACATATACGCATACTATTCATGAATTTAATTAAATAACATGCATGCCAACACGTATTTCACAAAACAATCACATAAAAGTTACCTCAATCAATGTTATCTGAAACCCGGTTATCACAGTTGTCCACATGCAACTACGAATAAGCAGTGTGAATGCAATATGTTCGTATAGCTAAAATCAAAAGGGGGAGGGACGAACTAATATTTTGTCGATAATCCTTCTAAAATCCGTCAAAAAAATTCAATAATCCGTCTCACTTTTTGTCGATAAACTGTCACAAATCTATTGAAACTTTGGGAAAAGAGATTAATTAATATTTTATTGATAATCTCTTTAAAATCCGTCAAAAATCTTTTAGGACATTTTCCATCGAGAATACTTTATTTTCTAGTAGTGGACGGACCGTTGAGATGTGGACGAGTTAGTAAGGCTGTTAGTATTGAAAAGAAGATAGTTAAATATGAAAAATCAAATATATTGTATTATTTATTAAAGTTTAACTAATAAATAATTTTTTTAAAAATATTTGGTACGGTATTATCATGGTACACAACTTTTAATATTGCATACCTATTAAGTTTAGATAGTTGGTACGGTACAACCAACCAATTAAATTGATACCAACTAAGATGATACCAATTAAATTGATATAATTAGTATAAGAATTGGTAGGTTTATCTTAATACAAATTTAACACCCCTACATATAGTTGAATAATTGTAATATTTTGAGTGGTTAAAACTATTAATGCTTGATTTTCTTCTTTTAGCATTTAAGTTTTAATTTAACTAGTTTTTAAAGTTTATTTCTAACTCAATCAATGTTTGACAATCATAAGTTGACTAATAAATTAATTAACTTTTCAAACTTATTGAATTTTTTTGTTGTTGTTCATAACATAAATGTTTGAAAAGTAACTTTATGGTTGTGGTTGTCAAACTAGCTGATAAGTTATTTGGTGGTCGATAAACTAGTTGATAAACAAATTATGGTTGACAAAAACTAGTTTATGAACATGTAAAATGACTAAAAAGAAGATCTTGAAAAATTAATCAATTACAATATTTTATAATAAAATTAAAACAAATCTTGAATAATATAATATGTTAATTAATACAAAAAAATAATAAACAAATAATATGTTAATTAAAAGAATTTTAAATTGATTTAT
>NC_037539.1:29408142-29411714 GCF_001531365.2 Cynara cardunculus var. scolymus
GCTTGGTTTTCAGCTAACCAATCCATGCCTATAATTACATCAAATTCCTTCAAAGGTAAAGGAAATAACTGTATAGGCACCTCACATCCTTCTATACYTATAACACACTCATCAATTCTTTCCTTCACCAAAGCCTCACTATCATTTGCTGTTTCCATAATTAGATCCTCACTTAACACTTTAGATTCTAAATATGCGTAGTTAACAAATGATGGTGACACAAAAGAACGATTTGCACTCAAATCAAACAAAACTTTGGCACATACTGAATTAACAAGGAATGTACCTGTCACCACTTCAGGATGCTCTTCCGCCTCACCTCTCGTCATCTGAAAGGCTCTCCCTTTTGCATTACCCTCTGTCTGTCTTGTCCCTCCTCGTCCACTAGTATTATCACGATTATCCATTTGCCTATGACCTGTTGGCACATACCCAGATCCTCGACCCCCAGAATATCCCAATCCCCGTCCTCCGGCAAAAACAAATCCTCTATTCTTTGCTTGCGGACAATCAGTACTTATATGTTGGGGTGAATTACAAATATAACATCTTCGCATCATCCGACAATCTCGAGCTATGTGTCCAGGTTCCTGACATTTAAAGCATACTCGTGATTCTGTATTGCAATTCCCCTGATGTATTTTATGACATCGGGTACAAGCTTTTTCATTAAATCTTGAGAGTGGTCGATTCACATTTTCCATAAACCTTGGTCTACGGAAATCAGTAACAGTAATTTCCCCCTTTCTTTTCTCTCCAACCCTTTCTTGCGGTTGTCGGTTAATATCTTGTTCTAGTATTTCAGCAGCATCAACTGCCGCCTGAAATGTTATCGGATTCCTGGATATTACATACTTTCGAAGATTTGACTCCAATCCACAGATATACTTTCTCACCCTGCTGTTTTCAGATATAATATAGGCTTCAACAAACCTAGATTGTTCCATGAAAACTTCAGTATACTGGCGAACCGACATGTTTCCTTGTTCAAGACGAAGGAAATCATCTTCCAACTTTCGAACTGCAGCTTCAGGACAATACTGCATCTTAAACTTTACCACAAACTCTTCCCAAACAATAGTTTTCAGAATATTCGGGTCTGAACTAGACAGAACTTTCCACCAATACAAAGCACTTGATCTCAAACGAGATACAGCAAACATTACTTTGTCTTCTTCTGCACTTTTACTAATTTACAGACTCAACTCAATCTCCTTAAGCCAGCATATAGCTTTAAAAGGATCTCGTTCACCAGAAAATTTAGGAGGTTTACACGCAAGAAACATCTTGATATCTCCTCCCTTCTGTTCTGAGGATGCAGTAATAGGTACAAATGTACCAGTTATCTGTGTACTAGCTCCGACTTCCTCTTGCTCAGAATTTCTTTCCACATTTGGATCAGTTTGGTTTGTATGTTTCAACAAATTTACCAAACTTTCTTGGAATTTTCCCAGCTCAGCTGCCAACATATCTTGAGTAATATATTCAGGGTCAGAAACATTATGTCCACCCCTAGCTCTTCCTTGACCACGGCCAGACACTGCACTTTCTTGAGCCGTCAATTCATGTTCCTGTCTAGTACCTCTACCTCTTCCTCGTCCTCTGCTACGACTTCGTGTCTCTATCACATTTTCTAGATCCTCTCCTTGTATAATATTTCTTCTTCCTCGACCTCTTCCATAGCCAGCAGAGGTTCTTTCTGATTGATTGGGATTATCTACCATTTTCTTAGTATGTAACCTTTTCTGTCACATTTAAACACACATGATTATTCTCATAATCATAACATAATAACACATTTATCCTCATGCCCACTTATAACTCAGATTATATCAATTATATATAATCCACCTTTCTCATAATAGTTTCAGCTATAACATATTCTTATGTTCATAGACCTACTGAAACCTATTATCTTAACTTTCCACACCACTAGCTTAAGTCTAAGTATTTCGCAAATACCCAGATCCCTTAAACTAAGGCTCTGATACCAACTGTAACAACCCTCACATTCCCATTACAAATAATTCACATTATCATACTCATGATACTCAAAATAGTATTATTACAAAACATGAACTACCAAAATGTATATTTAATACATATGCGCACAAACTAATATCATCATTTAGACTTTTCCCTTGCCTTTATCTTTCAGGATACGCTGACCTGCAAAACAAGTTAGTCCAACAACTGAGCGTTAGACCCAAAGGTCTAGTGGGTGTATAATCTCATTCAACAATATACATTCCAAACAATCAGTTTAGAATCAAACCTGTTCTGAAACATATGTGCATTTATGTTTCTCGCGGTTACACCGCCATTATATCACTCTCGTGGTTACACCGCCATCTCACATGCAGTTACACTGCCATTATATCACTCTCGCGGTTACACNTTTAAAACAATCCGGTCAATACACCGCACAACACTTGACCGGTTTAGACTATTATCCGGTCACCTCTTGAGCGGTTTAGAAGTAAACCGATCACCCCTTGAGCAGTTTAGAAGTAAACCGGTCACCTCTTACACGGTATAAGATAAACCCGGTTGATACTTGAACGGTTTATTTGTCCGGATAACAATCCAGGCATCACTTAAACGGTTTGCATAAATTGATACAGAATTCATAACAACCAGTTCCAAATTCTACCAAATTGTATATAAACAMTTTATACTCAAAGCTTTAATACACTCACCTTTAGAAATCGAATAACAAAGCTTTTGAAATCCTCTTCTTCCCATGCAATCCTCTTGATTATTCAGAGAAATTTTCTAAATATGGTATCTATGTCCTTACTTCCCAAAAATATTATATATATATATATATATATAATTATAATGGTAGGCAGCTTCACTAGCCGACCTCCCTTTCAATTATAATAATACTACTCACACACACATACATATCATACATATATATATATATACATATATATATATATATAAATATATATATATATATATATATAAACCTGAAATAATAACCAGAATATTACAATTAATTAATAATGTTTAAATATTATTAATACTATTAATTAATATTAGTAGTAATTAATATTTAATTTTATTTATATCTTAATATTTATTTATATTAATATTAGCAAATGATGATTAATACTAATGAGCGATATAATTGAAAAAAGTGACAATAAGCTCTCAAAATTCTTCAATAGCATTTTAATAAGTTAGCTTATGTACATCCAAACATGTATTTAAAAAAAAAAGTTAACTTATCAAAAAATGTCTGATAGAAGTTAGAGACTATTCAATTATGCCTTTATATTTTCTTAATTAAATTTTCAACCTTTTCATTTAGGTTATTTTAGATTGTGATCTACTCTCTATTAACTAATTAATCACCATATATAACTTATTAAGGAATAATTAATTTATGAAATAACAACTTGTTGTTAAGACATATCCAGAAGATTCTTTATAACTTTTTAGAATAAAAAAGCAAAATTTAAAATATCTAAATGCTTTATTTAACTCCAACAGTTTCTTTATTTTACAAATTTCAATACTAATTTTGTAACAACCCTCACATTCCCATTACAAATAATTCACAT
>NC_037539.1:29413768-29428984 GCF_001531365.2 Cynara cardunculus var. scolymus
GGTTACACCGCCATTATATCAAAAAAATTTCTTCTTAAAAACATTCTCTTTTCACCTGGTTTAGAAGTCCGGTCAACTTGTCCGGATTAGAAGTCCGGTTAAAACACTTTGAAAATAAACCAACTCCCTTGTCCGGATTACAAGTCCGGTCAATACTTCAATTATAACGTTGTCCGGTTTAGAGTAAACCGGACGATGCACCGTTCACCCTTTGTCCGGTTTATAGACTTGAACCTTTTTGACACAAGCGGTTTAGAAATAAACCGATCACCACTTGGCCGGTTTAGAATATATCCGGTCACCTCTTGACCGGTTTAGATGATACACCGGTCATCTCTTGGCCGGTTTAGTTATCGGATTTCAATCCGGCAATACTTGTACGGTTTACTCAYGAATCATCATAAAATGCAACCAAACTCATAATAATCAGTTCTAATTGCTTATCAATCTGTATGAAAACAATTCATATCCAAAGCTCTTAATACACTCACCTTTTAGAAGTTGAGAATCARAACCTTTTGAAACCTTCTTCTTCTTCTTGTGTGTTTTCTTCAAATTCTCAGAGAAACTTTCAACAGTAACAAAAGTGAATGTCCCCTTTTTTCTTCACAAAAAGCTTTTTATATCAACACAAAGAAAAAGGAAATGATGGGCGGCTTACTTAGCCGACCTCTCCTTAAAATAATGCTACACACACATATTAAACATATATATATATAACTAAAAAAAATAATAACCAGACTATTACAAATTTATCATTTCAATAAATTTTAAAAAAAACTATATAAAATAATAATATAATAAAAAGCAATGATCTCTTATATATTTAATTTAAAAAATTCTTTAAATTGAAAGATTTTCATGTTTACTCTCCTATCTTTTTTCCTGAAAGTGTTAGAAATATACTTGAAAAAAAAAATAACATAAATTTTTTTAAATTTCCATTTTCTTCCTTTGTGTGGGAGACTATCTAACAAGTCAGTAACTTAACTGGGCAAACATAGCGTTAATTGCATTCTCATGTAAACTAAAAGTGGTTGGGTATCTTAAATTAGATATGAAATCAACAGTATTAAATGTTTTACAAAATTGAGTTGTTTAAAAAGAGAATATCAAATAAATAAATTGAAAGTAAATTGCATTTTTGTCCCTGAGCTTTGTAGGGTTTACCAAACATTGCTATTAAATTCTTTAGTTCCAAATTTGTCCTTTATGTGTGCAAAAAGTCGTGCGTTTGATTTGCAGGAATGGAATGGAATTGGGGGGTTTTGGATTTAAAATCCATTCAAATCCTATGTTTGGTTTGCCAAATTGTCAGGATTTGAAATCCCATGATTTCATTAAAATCCATTAAACATGGGATTTGGAAATCCTTTGCAAAGGGGTGGGATTTGAAATCCAAATCCTAGTCGCTTTCTCCCTTCGCTTCCTCCCGCTTCACTTCACCTCACTTCCCTCCCATCGCTTCCTCCCGCTTCATTTCAAATCCAATTCAAATCCTGCAAACCAAACACAGGAATGGATTTTAAATCCAATCCAATTCAATCCAAATCCCATGGATTCCAAATCCCTCCTGGGAATCCAAATCCCTCATAAATATTCTTGCAAACCAAACGCACCCTTAAATCCTGTCATCAACGCTCAATATAAAATTTCGTTAAATCCTGTTTAATTGGTAAACATTTTGGTCAATTTACCATTTTATCTTATTTTTATTAAAAATAAAAAATAAATTTATGTTATTTTTATATATAAACACATACAATGATCTCCTCCCCATCGCCTATATAACCAATTATTTGCAAATCGTACAAATCAATTTACATCGTTCTTTTTTTATCAACGATTGTTATAAATTGATGAGAATTTTTAAAATTAAATGATGAAAAATCAAGGAAAAGATGGTTTTATAATAAACATTTTATATATTTTAAATTTGAATTTGAATTATTAATTTTGTTTTTGATTACTAATATTTTCATGATTAAGCTTATATTTTGCAAACTAGCTGATAAGCCAACTGATGAGGCGATGACTGATAAGATAATTGATGAACAAATCATGTTTGACAAAAATTAACTGATAAACTTGTAAAATTACCAAAAAGAGTGTTGGTCCCTTATTGATTTGGTGATGACCAACTGATATGTCCCACTATTCTATCAACACTTACTAGTTATTGGTTTCTTGGTACATACTTAAAGCCCTTGACAAAATCAAAGACTAGCCGATGTGAAGACAAAATGTAACCGATGCGGTACTGTGGATCAACTATCTAAATTACACACTAAGACTCCAAAGTAGCTGGTTTGAAGATTGAAGATGTTTTAAAACTACTAGCACATTGAAGGAAGATCTCATGCACCGAGATTTGAAAGTAGTTGTTTTAAGCTACTAATCCATCCAAAAAAGATCTCCCTACAGACTGATCATATTTTTGCAAAACTTATACCTGATAAAGACATTCCTAATCAGTAGGATTATCTCTACATGAACAATGTTATGTGCATACAGAGTACAATGAAAATGATATATCAACTATTGTCAAGTTAACCCTTGCCTCCTTATCATAAGGTGACAAGTGTCCCCATGCATTTAATGCATGGGGGTATTATAAATGGCAGAGTGCATCTCCCATGCAAAGTATGCTTCCCTGAAAAAATTTCTAAGTGGATTCTCAAGGCAATCGGCTCTCTTCTACTACCCACCATGGTGACTCTTTAAATGATTCTGATGATGATGAAGATAAATCTGATTTTACTAGAAGGTTCATCATGAAAGATCCTAAGAAAGTACAATGAGGATGACAAAAGGAAAGTTTTCTTCTATACCAAGGTAAGGGCTATCATTGCTTTGTCTCTCTATGATGATGTTTACCATTCTTTGGTGAACCTCACTACTACTAAAGACATGTGGAACACCACCTCTATTCTATATGAAAGAACCATTTAAGTAAAGAAAAGTACTCAGGAAATATGAGCTCTTTGTGCATGGAAAATATGAATCTCTAATTGGGTACTACAATAGGTTTAACAGCCTCCTCAACGATTTGAAGCTTCATGGTAGAGTCTATGATAATGAGAAAGTCTTGTGTAAGTTCATGGACTATTTATCAGATCTATGGGAAAACAACTACACTTGCATCAAGATAACCAACGATTTTGATTACATGCCTCTTACTACTATTTATGTAACTCTTCATAATTATGAGCAGACCAAGATTCAGAAAAAGGCATTCTTAAAGGATCCTAAAAGTATTTATGTTGCTCTTCTCTGCAATGACACGAGGAAATCTGTGAGTGAACCTCGTATCACTTATCTGACTGACTCTGGTGAAGAAGTTGTCAGAAAAGAAAAAATTGTTAAAAGCTATGTGGGAGATGTTGATGATGAAGGTGATGGACCTATAGTTGATGACTTAGCTGACAACATGGCCATGATGGCTGCCAACTTCAAGAGGTACACCAAAAAGGGCTTTACTAAGTTCTCTCCTAGATCTAAGTCACCTATAGAAGAACCTTAGACCAATCTAAATCAGCTCCTCTTGACAGTCCAATGAGAAATGTTTCAACTGTATTAAGAAGGGCCATTTTGCTGTTGGCTGTAGAAACAATAAGATCTCCAAGAATCAGTCCTCTCAACTCACTAGTTGATCATCTCATGACAAGTACAAGACAAAGTACAATAGAGAAAAGGCAAAGAACAAGAGCTTTCAGAGAAAAGGTAAAGGTCTCATGGCTGAGACTCCTGACCAGATTGATAAGCCGACCTCTTCCTCTAGTGATGAGGATATGGCACAACAGTGTCTTATGGCTAAAATTCGAGAGATAGAAAAGACTCTGACAAGGGATCTACCTCTACTGTTGATGTATCTTCTGACCTCTAAGAAAGCTAAAGATCCATCCAAACCAAAGAAGGTAAACAATTTCTCTTCTCTTTCTGAATTTGAAAAGGTTAAAGCTTTTGATTCCTTATCTGTTGATCTATATAATGATATATCTGCTAAGAAGAAAATCCGCCTTCAACTTAAAAGTCTAACTAGTCAATTATAGAAATGCTTGAATCAACTGAAAGTCTTTGATAAGTTAAAAAATAATCTGAAAGAACAAAAGTTAATTAACAATGTTCTTAACAAAGAAAGAACCAAGATCTACGAGAAGCTTGAGAAAGAAAAAGCTATTCTTCATAAATGGGCTAGATCATCCAAGAACTTAGATAAACTCTTACATGATCAAATTCCAAGTGAACTAAAGGTTGTTCTAGGTTATGATGATTTGGATCTGTGTGCTCCTGATGACTCTCTATGCGTCTTTTCTCGCATTTATTCTTCTTCCTGTTCATCCCATTTATCTGATTATATCGGATCCCTCTCTCCTAGATCTTATGATAACGGTGAACCTCTGAAGTTTGAACTGTTTGTCAAAGCTAAAAATCCAAACTTTGAATCTGATAGTGTTTCTGTTGACTGCATGTTCAATTCTCTTACTCTTCTGGAACCTCCTACTACGTGCTCATCTAAAACTAAAGCTCCTGAGCATCTGAAGCAACCCGTAAATCATCGCTTTACCACTACTGAGAAAAGCAAGTCTATAGACCATCGGATCAAAGTGAAAAAATTGGAGGTTCATGAAAAAAGCAAGTCAATTGACAATTCTATGAAGAAAAAGAAGCCAAAATCCAAATTGAAGAAGAAAAAGAAGCCAAAATCCAAATTGAAGAAGAAAAAGAAGCCAAAATCCAAATTGAAGAAGAAAAAGAACCAAAATCCCAATCTAGGTCTTTGGTATCCCAAAGACTCAGGATCTAACATGTTTTTCATATTCTAATTATGCAGGTTGTAAAGTTGATATAAAGAGTACAACTAGAAGTTGCCAATTGTTGGATGGAAAGTTAGTCAGTTGGACTAGCAAGAAACAACAATCCGTGTTCACCTCAATAGTTGAAGTTGAATATGTTGTTGCGGGTAGATGTTGTGCACAAGTCCTATGGATGAAAAATTAGAGTTGATTACGATTAATTGTTCTTAGAAATTCCTATTTTCTGTGACAATTGAAGTGAAATTGCTATCACCAACAATCTGATCATTCACTCTCGTACAAAGCACATTGATATTTGGTATCATTTTATCAGAGATCATATGATGAAAGGTGATGTTGAACTTCATTTTATTCCTACTGACTATCAACTCATTGACTTGTTTACCAAGTTTTCAATGATGCTAGGTTTAACTTTTTGATCAATGAATTGAAAATGTTAAATGTCAACAATTGAAATTTTACAGTATTCACTAGCTGATCTTCGTGGCTTGTGTGTTTCATATAAATTTTTGTTGTCTCAGCAATATTTTTAAAATAGTTTTCAAGATAATCCTTTATGTGCTCTATGTGTGCACAGTTAAAGGAAACTGTATGATTTACTTTGAAAATTCATTTTCTAAAATGGTGAATTTTTTAAATCGGTTTCTATTCTCTCTTTAAAAGAAATCGTGTGAATTATTGTAAAAAGTCATTTTTTGAAAAATCTTGGATTTTTTGACAATGATGGTTTTCAAATTTCTTGGTTTTTAAGCATTTTGTGAAAAATAGTTTGATATGGATTAGTATGTGTATGGCTAAAAGAAATCTGTGTGGTTTTGGTCTCAAAATATCAATTCATTTTCCAGAGAAGGATGTTTTTTGAAAAAGAATTTGCTGGTAATTTCTTTGAAAAGGCTAATTCTTTGAAAAAAAATTATCGGCTTTGAATATCGGCTATCCCAGCCAAAACAGATAGTCGGACACCCACATCTACTATCGACATTCATTCGTTGAATGTTGGTATTGAAGAAGACATAGCTAGCCCAGCTATGCATTTGCACATCCATCCCGGCCACTCAACTGATTCTCAACAACTAGTAGTTTCAATTCTTCACAGGGATTTATCACGTACTCTATCTACTTCTCACTCGAAGACTGTAGATATTGAAATAAGTAGGCCACTGCCCTAGCCTACGACTTCGATTCTGTGCACCTCGAGTATAGAGCCCGTACACATAGTTACACAAAAGTCAAGAGCATCTGTTGCTCCAATTGCGGTTCCTAGTGAACCTGCCGGAATGACCAGAGTGGCATCTATTGACTTACCACAAGGACCGGTCGGAAGTCCTACCAATGCTAACATCACGCCAACACTGAACGTAGGCACACCAGTTTATTCAATTGTTGTTTCAACTGGTAATCTATGTGATCCAGAAGTGATCTTACCTGACTTTGTGTCAGGGGAATATCTGGACGGCACCTTAAAGGCTGTTCAAGATCATATGGAAGCACAAATCCTTAGTCTCAAAAGGATGATGAAAGGGAAGGAGCCAGTAGTCGATGATCAACCGTCTGTGCGGTCACCATCACTTATGTTTGAACCTTCGAGGGTACAAGATCAATCGGTGGATGAGCTAAAATCTCTGTTTTATGCAAAGCTGATGTCAACACAAAATTCAGATGCGACTGATACAGACCTGGTTGGGCTCCTCCAACAACTTGTTGATGATAACCCCACTGTTAGAGCCTTAGAGTTTTTGGCCTTTCAAGATGTAGTTGTTTCTAACTTCTAAAAAGTTAGTAAGTTAATTACATCAAACACTCAAGCCCTGAAAAGTTCAATTGATGCCTTTTCCGAAAGGGTGTCTATCTTGGAAGAGACGTGCCGAGGTCAAGCCACCTCACTGAAAAGAAGACATGATGATCCAGACGATTCTGATCATCATGAGGGGGAGAGAAAGAGACAGAGGCTGGCTGAGTCGTCTGGTTGTGTTTAAAGTGTTGAAAGGGAGCCAATTTCTCAAGCGGTTACGTTGAAAGTCCTGATTCGGTAACAACAAGGGGAAGGAATACTGATGGGATCGATTAACTCAGTTCTTATATTAACCCAATGCTCTAAATGATCTATATGACAAACACAGTGCAGCGGAAACAAAGTAAGAATCAAATAGAGCAATGAATCAAGAACAATGAAGAACAAGCAGACAATGAATAATAAGAACACACAAGAAAGGCTTCCAATGTATTTCAATTGAATTGAAATTTAGACGATTACAATCTTGGAAGCGGCGCTGATTACAAAGGAAGAAGCTACTATTTATACTATTTCCTAACCGCTTGTCTGATATGACCTAGACGTGTGAAACGATCCGGGCCCATCCAAATAACGCGGATTACAAAAGTAGTCACGTGAGAAGCACGAGTGACTAACTAACCTAAGTAAAACAGCAAAGAACTATACCACAGAAGATATTGTTGCAGACCCTCTGTGAGTCATCTTAGAGGCTCTGCTGGATGTAACTTGAAAGCACTTGATTCTTGAGGATCTTCTTCCAGAACCTCTGTGATAGACTGCAGATGTTCTGTCACTTTTGACTTGTACGATGAACTTCTGTTTATGGTCCTCTGTGATCTTCTGTGGTAGGCATCTTTTGTCGACACTTGCAGAAATTACTTTTTCAATACTTTTACATTTGAATGAAATGAGAGCTAACAATCTCCCCCTAAGTATGAAAAAGTAAACCTTGAAAATTAAATCCAAGACATGACTTAAATTGGAAGAATTACAAAAGGAGATAATAGATCATCCTCTGAAAAGAATTACATAAAGAAATGAATTACAAAACTGAATTACAAAATTGTGAAGCTTAGGCCAAATTCTGGTGCAGAAGGTTATCAGACTGCAGATTCTGGAAAATCGTCTACCGCGTATAGCAAGTCAGCTTTGATCGTTCTGCAGACATTGAAGATCCATTCTCTGAAGTTGATTTGCATTTTAATCGCCTTCAATATGGGAGACACTTCACCCGTTCTGAGATGTCCTCTGTCCACCTCTGTCGCCGCTCTTTTGAAAATCCATTCTAATGTCTCTGTTGAGTATTTGTGGGACTCTGTTGGGTCATAGAACCTTAGGATATCATCCTTATCCAAATACACAAACCCAAAAATGGGGTTGTGGATAATGGAGTTTGGAGGATACCTAAGTACCCAACCAGGCCTGCTATATGGAGGAGAGAGCTTTAGATTCTTCTACACTAACCTTATTGCCAGCTCGAAGTCCTTCTGGCTGTAATACCTTACTTGAGCGTGCATGACTTCTATCATCATTCTGAGCGATATTTGATAGCTGGACCTCCTCTCCAAGTAGATGTTGAGAATCTTGTGCATATAGATGACATCAAACACGCAGAGGTTGTGAAGGTCAGCATCTGTGAAAGTGTAGAGATTGCCATCTTCTCTCCTCACGACATACTGAGTGTAGAGCACAGTCTTCTTTAGCAAGGTCCTTGGTGAAATTGTCACCAATGAAGTAATCATGTACTCTGAGAAGACCTGCTCACGAGGCCTTATTAACTTTGAGAACTGGAATTTTGCTGTGGCAGAGGGGATCCCAGTAAGCTCTGGATCATATGGGGGCTCTGTGTCTATCGCAGAGTACTTCCACACCAGAACTTCTTCTAAAGTAGTAACGGGCTCTGTAGAAGCCTCTGGCACCTTGAACTCTTCTTCTTCCAAAATTGGCCTCTAGGTCAATCCCTCTGCAAGGACTGGTTTGACAGTTCCTTGCAGAGCATCAAACGTACCCGTGGACGTTTCTTGCACTTGTGGGAACATCGATGATGTTCCTTCTCCTTCTTTGTGGGGCATTGGAACTCTGCCCTTCTTTGCCTGAGCCTCTGCCAGAGATATTTTTAACACTTTGAGGAGCTCAGGGTCATCGGCATACTTCTTTTCATCAATTTCATTGGAGGTCTCTATGCTTGACGACGACCCCTTCTGTGGAGACTCTACAACTTTGGCCTTTCCTTTGCCTTTAGGCGCTGGAGCTTTTTCCTTGCCTTTTGCAGCTGTAGGTTCCGTAATTTTGATACCTCTGGCAGGTGTTCTGGCAGGAGTCTTCTTTGCCTCTGAGGCTTTCTTCTTGTCATTCTTCTCCCCCTTATGACGATCATGGTCATCACCTTCATGATCGTCATGGCTCTGTTTGGCGTCCGCCTTGCAAGTAACCAGAGGAGCCTTCTCCAACCTCTGTAAAATTTTGGTGGCCGCCTTCTTCATCTTCTTTATTGCCTCATTTGCAAGCTCAGAGGCATGATTGATGTCTATCTCTGTTGACCACTTCAGTTTGGAGACGCTTCTGTAGATCTCGCTTCTGAGGAGGTCACCCTCTTTCATGAGTTGTGATGTGCAGTCTCTGATCGCTGTATTGGAGGCACGGGCCTCTTTGAGGAGTTGGGTGATGTTTTTGGTCACAACATTCCCTAGGGCTTCCACCATAGCATCTAGCTCTCTGCGAGTTGACAGATGATTGATGTTGGCCCTTGAGGTCTTGGTGTCGAGGCCGTAGGTGATCGCAGAAGAGAACATCTCCTTGATCTCGTCTCTGAATGAAGAGTAATTCGTGTAGCCCGCAGAGACGAGATCAACAGCAAATTGGGCGGCCATCTCTGTGAGCTCAGTCTTCAGCGTCTTGATCGAAGAAGGGTTGAGTGTCATGGCTTGGAAGGCCTCTGCAAGGTCTTCCTTGTGAAGGACAGAGCTCTGAAGAGTTGAGAGGGTTGACTTGAGGTCTGCTGTTGTTGACGTCAACTCCTTCAGAGCCTCTGTGATTGGCGAGAGGTCCTGTGGCACCATGTGGGAGACAAATAAGCTTTTCAACTCATCTATCTTTTGGAATATTTCTATGGCAAAGGTTTGAAGCTCCCCCTTTGTCACATACTTATCCTKGGAACCTAAATCACCAACACATGGTGATTTAGTAGCCTCGGAGCGTGAGGCGCCCTCTGTGGCTGGTATGTCGTAACCAACATAGGGACTTCCACCAGATCCTCAAGCATCTCCCATAGGAGAGCCTACCGGTGTTCTGTAGATCTCTTTCCCTATAGGTTCAGAGCCTAACATGGTAGATTGATCTAGTGGGGACAGAGGGCGTTCTAGACCCTCTGTCTCTGTGGTCCTCACTTGTGCCTCTGAAGCATGTTCTGGATGTTCACTCGTGTGAAGAGAGGCAACAGATGCCTCTCTTGGTTCTGTCGAGTCCATGGGCGTAGGGACTCTTGTCGTAAAACCTTCATCCTTTTGGGAGGATGAAGGAGTTGTATGAGGTTGCCCAGGTGTGCGTTCCACAGAGGACGAAAGAATGGCCTCTGTGGGGATAGACTGGGTAGGGATCGACATGTGCGTGCCTTTTTCAATAGAGGTTCCCTCTAGAACAGGGCCTCTAGACATGTGGGTTGCACTGGGGGTGGGCTTGGTTGTGTGCCTTGGGCATCTTTTTCACCTTCACCTATATCTTCTTCTTCTTCTTCTTCGTCGTCTAAGACGACTTCTGTCCCCAACTTTGATAAGTCAATAGGCTCTTGGAATTCCTTTTGGATCTTGGACATAACCTCCTCTATTTGTTCTGTTGGGGAGACTTCAAGAACGACTTTGCGCAACCTTTTGCGCTTTGGAGTAGTGGTGGCCTCTGCCGGGCACTCTTGTGCTGCGGCCTCTGTGATCACAGGCTCTGTAGCTACTTGTTCTGTGACCACAGGCTCTGTTGGTTGAGCCTTCTTCATTTTCTTCTTCTTGGTCTTTGGCAGAGGTCCACTTGGGCCTTCTTCTTCTGCAGGCCTCTTTTTCCCTTTCTTTGTCCCAGGAGAGTCAACACCCTTTTGTGTCTTCTTAACCTTCTTGATTGGGGGACTTGGGATTCTAGGGGCTTCCTCACTCAACTTTCCAGCCTCTGCAGGCTCTTCCCGTCTTCCCTCAACTCTCATTTTCTCAATCTTTTCTCCTGGAGGGAGTCCTATGCGTGGTGGGGTTTCAAGGACCGGTTCTGGTCGCCTGAATCCACATCTATAGGCTTTTCTATCTTCATGGCTTAGAAACCTGTGCATGGCTCTTGATAATGGCCTAGGGCTTTTGTACCCTTGTTCATGCTCTGCGGGATGAAACTCCTTGAATGGATAGAGCCTCACATTTGGCTCCACAGCAGGGAGTTTCGCAGTCAACAGGTCACTAAAAACCAGACCAAGGAAACGTTGAAGGATGAGGTTGGGTTGATTCATGTCCTCCTTGGCCTTTTTCTGAGCTTTGACCTTTGATTTCTCGCCCCTCTGACTCGCGCACATTTTCTTGATTAGGCCGACCATGTCCTCGAAAATCAGATTAGCGTAGTCCAAGGGAAGGTTGAAATATATCCCATAAACGATAGAGATCATCGCGTGGGAGGTTTGGTCATGGCTACCCACCTTCCCTGTCAAGCAACAGTTGACAATGGAAAACAGAGTGTTCCAGACAGGGTGCAGGCCTTTGCGCCTGAATTGAGTCCTTTTGGTGATGGGGGTTGCATAAGAGTGAAACTCTAGGAATTTGATCAATTCCTCATCATTAGGAGTCGCAGCATAGGTATTCAATTGAAGAACCTCCAAGGTGGGCAGATGCAAAGTAGTTCTCAAAGTGTCCACATTTAATTCTAGTGGAACCAGTGATTTATTGACAAGGTGTGAGGCATAACCAACAATGGTTAACCCAGAATTGTCAAGAGTTGTGAGGTAAGAACTAAGAAGAAATTGGGTTAAATAGGTTTCAGGGGTAGGTTTAGTAGCGGTTGGGGCAAAGAATAATGGGTGGTTCCTCAAAACTTCAAGTAACGGAGAAGTAAATTCGGGAAAACCTGTAGTGGAAGGGACGAAGTAATAATTATTTAGCTTCTTGACGAGAACGACCTTCTCGTACTTGTTCTGAACGAAGGACAGTGCATGGGATGTGAGAGCTTGAGCTTGTGTCATTTCGTTATCGCTCGACACATTCACAGATTGGGCGGGGGCGGATGAAGAAGACATGGTAGCAGGTTGCAGGTTTTAGCTTTGAGAAAAAACGATTTGCAGGTTCGCCGGAGTGTATTTGAGAGTGGTAAAGGTTTAAGTGTGGGGGGAAAAGGGGTATTTATAGGAGGGAAAATTTAAATTGAACCGTTTTAGTTACGAAAAGGCATAATGAGTGGTTTTGAGTTGAAACGGCTCAACAGCTATGACACGCTGTATTGGGAAGACGCACGATTGATGACATGCGCCCCCTTATTCTGACATGCGCGTGTAGGATCTAACCGTTATCCACAGAACCACGCGCACCATACCAATAGACAAGAACTATTAAGAGAGTTCTGTCAGAGGCCTTAGGGTAACAGAGCCTCTGTGATATGTGTCGGGCCTTCTTATAAGCTTACACCTTTAATTACGTAAATAGTTTGAAAATCCACAGAGAGATGAGTGCTTGCTCAGCTCAAACTCACAGAGCCTCTGTTAGAAGCGCCAGAGGTTCTGATGAGTTGACCTCTGAGAACAAGACACTTCAAAAGATTTGGCACCTTCTGTGGTTTAATGTTCACAAACAAGACTCCCCCTTTGAGCCAGCTTCTATGTCTCCCTCTAGAAACAAAAACCATTTAAAATCCTAAGAAGAAGTGTCGACAGAAGATCCATTCAAAGAGCCTCTGTAAGAGATCACAGAGGTTCTGCGAAAAAGACTTCTGTGAACAAAAACATTTTCTTCTTCAAGAGGTTTTAACATTTTAAAACATATACTCCCCCTCAAACCGTGCACACCTCTTCTAGGTAAACCCGTTGAGCTAAGAATGCAAATGAAAAAATTATTCACGAAATGAAATTATATACAAAAATGAAATTTAAAGGAAAACTATATACATAATGGAATAAAGAATTAAGACAACCAATAACTAGGACTCTGGACATGTCATTCCAATTTTTTCTAGAAGGAAATTAATCCTTTTCTCATCTAGGGCTTTTGTAAAGAGGTCAGCCAATTGAAATTCAGATTTAACAAAGTATAACTCGACATTACCTTCTTCAACTTGATGTTTAAGAAAAAGGTACCTTATGTCAATATGCTTTGTCTTAGAGTGTTGAACTGGATTGGCTGAGATTGCAATTGCACTCTTTGAATCACAGAGGATGGGAATTTTGTTGACAGAATAGCCGTAATCTCGTAGTTGGGTCTGCATCCACAGAGCTTGTGAACAACAACTCGCAGCAGCCACATATTCAGCCTATGCGGTGGAGGTTGAAACACAATTCTGTTTCTTTGAAGACCAACTCACAATTTTTTTCCTCCAAGGAATTGGCAGCTCCCAGAGGTGCTCTTTCTGTCAATCTGGCATCCACCATAGTCTGAATCCGTGTATGCCACTAGGTCAATGTTTGAATGCAGAGGGTACCATAGTCCAAGCGTTGGTGTCTTCTTTAGATAGCGCAGGATCCTCTTKACTGCACTTAGATGWGATTCTTTTGGATTGGCCTGATACCTGGCACATATACATGTDGAAAACATAATATCAGGCCTGCTTRCAGTTAARTATAAGAGGGATCCTATAATACCTCTGTAGAGTTTGCACTCTATAGGTGGACCATTCATGTCCWTATTTAGCTTCTGGCCTGGAGCCATTGGGGTCCTCATGGGAGAGGCTTCGAGCATCTTGTACTTCTTCAAGAGGTCATGAACATATTTTGATTGGTTTATAAATATGCCTTCGGATGATTGCTTGACYTGTAGACCTAAGAAGAAGGTGAGCTCTMCCATCATGCTCATTTCAAATTCATTCTGCATCAAAACCTCGAATTCTTTGCACATTGAAACGTTAGTCGCACCAAAGATAATGTCGTCAACATAAATTTGCACGAGCAAGATATCATCATTCATTTTTCGATAAAATAAAGTAATATTTGTCATACCTCTATAAAACCCATTGGAAGTAAGAAAGTATGATAAGCGATGATACCATGCTCTGGGAGCCTGCTTGAGACCGTACAGAGCCTTGTCTAAGAAGTASACRTGGTTWGGATACTTATCACTCTCGAACCCTGGGGGTTGCTTGACATATACTTTCTCTTTGAGCTTACCATTTAGAAAGGCTGATTTGACATCCATTTGGAATACCTTGAACCCTCTGTGAGCTGCAAAAGCTAGAAAGATACAAATAGCTTCCAGTCTAGCCACAGGAGCAAAGGTTTCTTCATAGTCAATGCCTTCTTCCTGGCAATACCCTTTGGCAACTAGCCTTACTTTGTTCCTTACCACCACCCCTTGCTCATCCTTCTTGTTGCGGAAAACCCACTTGGTGCCAATAGCAAGTTTCCCAGCTAGCAGAGGTACGAGTGTGTAACCTGATTTCTGTCAAATTGAACTAACTCGTCTTGCATAGCATCAACCCAGAAGGTGTCTGCCAGAGCCTCTGCAACTGTTTTGGGTTCAATTTCGCTTACATAATAAGTAAATAAGAAAAAATTCGCCGTTGCTCGCGTCCTTACACCCGCTGAAGGTTCTCCTATGATTTGAGATTGGGGATGACTTTGGGTCCACTTGTTAACATGTTGTGGTGGAACAGAGAGCACAGTTTCTTGTGCAATTTGAAGATGAGGTGGAGATGCAGAGTCTTGATTAGGTTCTTGAGCTTCATTGGAGGATGAGATTGGTGGACTTTCATTTATTGGAGCAGCTTCTGGTGGAGACGCTTCATGGGAAGAGGTCACAGAGGATGAAGGGAGGGGAGCTTCCTCTTTGAGAGGTGTTGTGGAAGGACTTGCTTTGGATGCTTGATCTGGATGAACAACTTTTGCAGAGGATCTTTAGGGTTCCTTATCATCTTCGTACCACTCTGCAAAGAGTTGCTCGAGGTCTGGGGTGATTGTAGCATTTGGCGATTTGTCGGCTTGAATTTTCAACTCTTCTGTGAACTTGACCTTTGTCACTTGAAAAGAATCATCAAATTTGACATTTGTGCTAACAACCACGATTTGAGTCCTGGGGATGTAGGCTCTGTATGTAGCAGTATCCCACGCATAGCCAATGAAGATTGCATCATCCCCTTTGGGGTCAAATTTTCCCACAGCCTCTCTGTCATTAAGTACGAAGCATTTACAACCAAACACATGGAAGAACTTGATGTTTGGCCTTCTATTATTTAGAAGTTGATAGGGGGTCTTCTCCAAGCGTTTCACCACCAAGGACCGGTTTTGAGTGTAGCAAGCGGCAGAGACAGCTTATGCCCAAAAAGATAGTGGCAGCCCAGAGGCATTCAACATCATTCTGGCAGCTTCAACAAGCGTCCTGTTCTTCCTCTCTACTACTCCATTCTGTTGCGGAGTCCTTGGGGCTGAGAAGTTGTGAGTAATTCCAACAGAGGCTAGGTACTCTTCGA
>NC_037539.1:29432019-29435417 GCF_001531365.2 Cynara cardunculus var. scolymus
GTTCATAGTGCTCTGGAATTTCTGGTGTTGTTCCAGTTGCTGGAACTCTAGGAATTAGGTTCATGGGAACATAGGGAGGATTGTAAAGAAATTCACAGATCCATGGATGAATACCTTCTAAAAAGTTTACCATACGTACTTTCCACTGTGAATACTCCTCACGTATAAGCGTGGGAGGTTTCGATTGTGAACCAGTGCTCATAAAGGAATTGTTGGCTAGATTTGCCATTTAGAGAAGAAGAACAATATGAAAACGAAGAAACTGATGAAACAGTGAAAAACAGAAAACCTGAGAAAGAAGACTTGTGTTCTTGAGCGAATGAAGATTAATATCAAGAACAGAATAAATCGAATTAGAATTCGATTCCTGCTCTGATACCTATTGATAGGATCGATTAACTCAGTTCTTATATTAACCCAATACTCTAAATGATCTATATGACAAACACABTGCAGCGRAAACRAAGTAAGAATCAAATAGAGCAATGAATCAAGAACAGTGAAGAACAAGCAGACAATGAATAATAAGAACACACGAGAAAGGCTTCAAATGTATTTCAATTGAATTGAAATTTAGACGATTACAATCTTGGAAGCGGCGCTGATTACAAAGGAAGATGCTACTATTTATACTATTTCCTAACCGCTTGTCTGACATGACCTAGACGTGTGAAATGATCCAGGCCCATCCAAATAACGCGGATTACAAAAGTAGTCTCGTGAGAAGCACGAGTGGCTAACTAACCTAAGTAAAACAGCAATGAACTATACCACAGAAGATATTGTTGCAGACCCTCTGTGAGTCATCTTAGAGGCTCTGCTGGATGTAACTTGAAAGCACTTGATTCTTCAGGATCTTCTTCCAGAACCTCTGTGATAGACTGCAGAGGTTCTGTCACTTTTGACTTGTACGATGAACTTTTGTTTATGGTCCTCTGTGATCTTCTGTGGTAGGAATCTACTGTCGACACTTGCAGAAATTACTTTTTCAATACTTTTACATTTGAATGAAATGAGAGCTAACAACTACAGGCTTAATAATTGTTGAAGATGAGACAGTTTTGGAGACAAATCCAGTGATCGAGCCAATGGTTGAAAAGCCAACGGACTCCACTGTAGGAACAAGGTTACTTCTAGATTTGTCTACCAATGTGGGATTCAATGAAGCGTTTGCTAAAGAACTGGGTGGAGATCAGGATTTTGGTGAAGACATCGACAACATTGATGAATCATTTGGGAAGTATTTTCACTTTGAAGCTGATATCAATGAAGAAGATCCTATCTTTCCATTCTAGGGTGATCATCAGACTCTGCCTGAACCCTCCACTGTAGTTGATCTTGGTGCATCTGAAACTCTGAGAGTGGCATATGATCCAACTGAGATATTTTCTATAAATTACGTGCTGTTCGCAATTCATGCAAATGTTCCAGGTTATGATAGAGCAAGGATCAGAGAACCCTATCTGGAGGATATTTACTTCGGTATTTTCCTGCGACACCGCAAAGCTCTCAGTGCTGACAAGATTATTGTGATTCATAAAGAAAACCAAGACTACTGTTTAGAGTACACATATTTTCTCAAGGCAAAGCATCTCCCAATTAGCCAAGTTCGGACCAAACATCGAGTCGTCTCAATCAAACAAGTTGATGCCCAAAGACTCCTTAGAGTTTGGTATCATGTGTTCAATGTTATACCACAAGATGGACAGGTTTGGGTATTTAGTGAAGCTGATTTCTCTAACATGTATTTAGAAGACATCGAGCACATGTACCACGAAATGCGAAATATGACTGTCAAATGAGAAGGAGCATTTGTTGGTCTTAAGTGTTACCAAAAGATTTATGTAGAGTCATGTCAAATTATGAAAGGTTCTTGATATCCAAAATGGGTCTTGAAGGCAGTCAGAAGATCATTAATCTGAAAAGACCTGACCAATAACTTGAAGATATTGAAGGCTATCCTCTATATATTATTCTTGAAGAACCGGAGTTCAGGGTGGTGTATAGTGCTGAAGGTCGAATAAAGAAGTTTATTGTTATAACCGGGTTTTCTGCAAACCTGGTTAAGGTAACTCTATACGTTTATTATGTGAATTACATAATAACATGCATGTAATCTTAAATATAAATGCGTGAATTATGTGCACATGTAAGGTAATTGATATTGTGCATTCATGTGGAAATTCTATAAACGGTTATATGATAATATATATATATATATATATGTGGGAATATTATTTAATTTAAACCTTCATGGTTAAGAAAGGGTGAATATAAAACAATATCTTTCCACCGCCTAATGATTTTATATTGATTGAAAAACCATCACCGCTTCCTGAGATCAAACTTGATGATAAGTTTAATTTCATCGAGACACCAGAGGCAGTAACTGACAGAAAGACCAAGGTCTTGAGAAATAAATAGATTAGTTTGGTAAAGGTACAGTGGCGTTTTCACAAGGGTTCATAAACAACATGGGAACTAGAAACTGACATAAGAACCCGATATCCTTGGTTATTTGTATGAATTACGGTACATAATTCTTTTAAGGGGGAGAGAATGTTATAACTGGATTTTCTGCAAACCTGGTTAAAGTAACTCTATACGTTTATTATGTGAATTACGTAAAAACATGCATGTTATCTTAAATATAAATGCATGAATTATGTGCACATGTAAGGTAATTGATATTGTGTATGCATGTGGAAATTCTATAAACGGTTATATGATAATATATATATATATATATGTGGGAATATTATTTAATTTAAATCTTCATGGTTAAGAAAGGGTGATTATAAAACAATATCTTTTCACCGCCTAATGATTTTATATTGATTGAAAAATCATCACCGCCTCATCCTAAGTATAAAAGAAAGAGGATAAGGTAAAAACCTTATCAATTCACCATTTTACAAAATATACAAGAGAAATTTAAAAGCGGTGAAGAGCATTTCTTGAAGAAATTGCTATTAAGAATTCTATTAATTGCTGTGTGATAACCTGCAGAATTTGTGTTATCAAGGTGAGTTTTATTAACCTTTTGATTCTAATCGTAAGTTTATAATCTGTTGTTCAATCCTATAATTTAGTAATTACAAATGATTGAGATTTGGAAAGAATTTGGTAGAAACTGTTTTTAATCAGTTTTGAAAGAAATGTTTTCTGGTTCGAAGATTAGAACCTGTTTTGGAAAGGTTAAACAGAAATTGTTCTTTAGAACAACTGTTAAAACCATGTCCTGTTTGGGAAGAACAAGATGAGTTGAGCAATTTGATATGAAATAGAGTGTTCTTATGATTTGAAAGGTTTGAATATAAACCTTGATGAGTCCAGATTTCATACAAACATGGTATGATCTTCATAGATTGTGATGAACATCAAAGTAGAAAGAAGAT
>NC_037539.1:29435517-29446560 GCF_001531365.2 Cynara cardunculus var. scolymus
ATTGATTTATCAATGTGTTGAAACGATCATAGGTCTTTTGTATGGGTTCATCAGGGAGGGCTTTGAAATTGGTGAAATCATTGAGACAATGTGCTATACGATTTTTCTTTGTCTTTGCTCCTCCTTCCAGTTGACTAGCCAATTCATCCCATAGTTCTTTTGCAGTGGAGCATGTATCAAGGGATTGAAAGATTTCATTGGGCAGGGCCATTATTATAAGTCTCTTGGCCTTTCTATCGGTCTCGACTTTTTCTTTGTCATCGTCGTCCCAATTTCTTTCCTCTTTGATCATGTAGTAAGCTGGAATTTCAGCTGTGGTACTTGTTGCTGGAACTCTTGGAGCAAGAGTTTGAGGGATGTAAGGACCCTCCTGTATGGATCGCAGGAGATTCCTGTCCATCCCCTCCAGAAAATTTACCATTCTTATCTTCCATTGAGGATACTCCTCACGTTGAAGAGTTGGCGGCTTTGTGAGAGAACCAACGTTGTAGGCAGAATTCYAGKTRGMCATTGAAAAGATTTGGAGAAGAAGAAAAGAAATTTTTTGAAGAGAGTGAAGATTAAAATATTGAGAGTTTTGAATGATCGTTTAATTGGATAATCAATCAATAAGCTCTGATACCAATTGTTGATCCTAGATCTCTCAATAACACTTATAATCTAGTTATGAATAACCAAATTATAGTGATTTTACGAATAAAGTTAAGAAGACTCAAAAGTAATATATGAATATTCAAGAACATATTGAGCTTCAAAGGTTTTACTTTATTGATAATAAAACGTAAAACACAAAGAAAACTTCTCACGTATGCGCGCTTTTTACAATAGACCTAATCGTCTATTTATACTAGTTAGCTAATGCTAAGATAACTAACTATTGCTATTTTCTAGCAAATATTCCAGCTAACTAATAATGTTTATCTTTCACATGGATAATCACTATTTACAAGATAAACTATAATTCCAGCTCTTGATTCGTCATCTCCAGCTGTCATTATTAATGTGGCGCTTTCATCCTTATCTTCAAGTCTTCAATTCATGCTTGGATGAATACTTAGAAAATCTTCTAAGTGTTAGTCTGTCCATCGTATCGATGAATACACTTTCCATCGCATCATCCATCGATCCGCTGGTTGTACTTGGTCCATCGGTTCGATGGTTGGTCTTTCCATCGATGCTCTGGTTAGTCTTTCCATCGATGCTCTGGTTAGTCTTTCCATCGATCCAGACTTAGTCTTTTCTTCCTTGATGTCTTCATCGGTCTTCTGGTTCTTCATAATTTGTTTTTTCATTACTTTTTACATTTTGCACTATGGGATCTAACAAGGGACGCCTTTAGTCACGACCTGATTGACGTTAGTTGGGGAAGGGCTTCCAGAAGATCCTCGTGGTTCTCCTTGAGGAGAATTCACTACTTCTGTTTTGTCAGGGAGAAGACCCAAGGCTGGTTCAGAGCCAGCCAGAGGGCTTTCCATGAGTGGATTAGGAGACTGGTCGAGAGTCTCAAAGTCAGGTGTACCTATTCCTTGATCTGAACAAGGTTGGGGGTCTATTTGTGCAGAGGAAACAAATTCCTCTGTGTGGGAAAGTGGCGTGATATGGGGAGACATATCACTTATGTTTTCAAAGGTTACACCATTTTGAGAGGGTGTTCCCTGTGGTGAGGTTTCCCTTTGGCTAATATAACCAGAGGCAGATGCGACCTCTGGTTAGATAGGCTGGTTAGGGTTCTAGGTGTGCGCCTCTGTTTCAATGATCTCCCTGTCTCGAGGAGTCAGATAGTGTGGTTGCATTTAGAGTGGGGTAGGTGAATCTGATGTGCCTGTTTGGCCTAGGCTGCTCTGTCCCACCCTGAGGCAGAGCAACTGCTTAACCTCCTCCCTCTTCTTCCTCTTATTCTTCCTCGCTCTCCTCTTCATCTCCCTCACTTTCTGTCTCACTCTCTTCTTCGTCACTTTCTTCCTCTTCTTCTCTACTTTCCTCGCTTGTGTAAGACCGTGCAGCATCGTCATAGTGCTCTTGGTCATCCCCTTGGTTTAGACTAGAGGATTGAGCCAAGATTTGGCGAGCCTCTTCTTCTGCTCTGAGTCTGGCCTCTTCTCTTAGGCGAGCGATTTCTGTTTGGGGAGCCTTTTCTGCCCGCTCTTCCTCTGCTCGTTCTGCCTCCTTTTTCTTCTTCTCTTTCTCAGCTTTCCTTTTCCTTGCCTCCTCTCGTTTTCTTTCTCTTATTGTACTCTCACTCTTTCTTCCTCAGCTCTCATTCTCCCTTCTCCTGCTCTCATCATTCCTCCCTCGGTCTGAGGTATTGATGTGTCCTCAGTTCTCTCTTCTTCCTCGGCTGCTCCTATTTGTACCGGGGTTCGAGACACTGGTTCTAATGTCTCATGTGTACGTCTTTACGCTCTCCTAATCTCCTTAGACTTCATGTAGCTCATGAGCCTCTTTGGAATAGGCCTTTCTGCTTCATAACCTTCCTTAAGCAATGTTGGTCTGTATTGAGTGAGTACCTTTACCTTGTAAGGAGGTAGACGACCCACATCAATATTGTTGTCATAAAGAGTTGGTCTTAGGAGAAGACCCAAGAATCGGGGAAACAACAAGGATGGCAGTTATCTTCCTTTGGCCACTTCTTGACACTTTTTGGCCACAGCGGCCTTGAACTTGGTGTAGAGTATCAAGGAGTAGTCGAGGGACAGGTCGAAGAAAATGCCGTAGACAATTTGTAGAACACTCGTGGAGCACATATCGAGGCTCCCTATCTTCCCTGTCAGCAAGCGATTGACCAATGTGAAAAGTGTATTCCACATCGGTGGTAAGTGTTGACGGGGATACTGTGACGGGTATTGAATGGCCTTGTTGTATCCTAAGAACTTCAGGAAAGTTAAAATTTCGTCTTCGGTAGGAAGAGGGGCGTATTCAGAAAGCCCCAGGTCAATTTTTGTTGGGATTTTGAGAATTCGTGAAAATAAGGATCTTGAAATTCGAACTTTGACGAATTCTTGGGTGGCAGAGACGAAGAAATCTCCAATGATCCCTCTTTGGGATTTAGTAACGGTGCAGGATTGCCAGTATTCTTGTATATATCTCTCAGGAACCAAGTCATCGGTGTTGGTCAAGGCTGGGTTCAAGAAGTGGTTTTGGAGAACGTAGATGAAGGGATGGTATTTGGTGTCGAAGTTGTCAAGTTGAAGGTTTAGGGCATGGTTATTTGTCTTGATGGGGAGAGGAACTAGGTTTTGACTGGTATATTTCATGGTTTTGTGGGTTGGGGTATGAGTTTGGGAGTTTCCAGATTCTGAGGAGGACATTGTTGCAGGTTTTGGGTTTGGAAGGAGATAACAAATTTCTAGGGTTTCAAGAAATAGTTCTTGAATCAAGAAATGGGTTGAGAGAACGGATTTGTGGTACTTACTTGTTAATCAAGATGATTGGTTGAAGATTGAAACGATCTTTAAGCACAGGTTTGAGAGCTTTGAGTTTTGGCAATGGCGGTTGAAAGGTTGAAGACGACGAGAGTTCTTGAGACATTTTGTAAGCGTAAAAGATTAATTTGGGGGAAAAGAAATTGTTTAAATAGAAAAAAATAAAACACTTGAGTGTTTTAGCGCCCCAAATGTCAGGTAAAACTGAACCGGTTTTCGCAAAGCCTATGGGGGCCTGCCACGTTTGAAAAGATAAGCTCACAGGCGGTGATGCTTATTGTGGGTAACAACTTTTACTAAACAAATAAAATAAACTCAACACCTTCCTAATTAAATAATATATTTTAATTTTCAAAAACAACAAGAAATTTTTTTAAGTGAAAAAGTTCTGGTTTGAGAAAAGTAGTGGTTTTGATTAGAACTAGATAACTATATGCAGAAGAAGACATACCTTAAGATCTCAAATAGAGATTCATGATTAGACTATACATGTCCTCTGGAGATCACTTTGCTATGGTTAGAGACAGAGGCTCTGTTCTATAATCTTGAGTTTTAACACAGAGGTTATGTATAGTACATACCGAGGCTCTGTTCTTAGATGATGTTGTGCTCCCCCTTGAGTTTAGCCTTTCTTATCTACTCCCCCTTGAACTATGCTTGGATCATTTGTGATAAGTAGAGTACATGCATAATGATCAAGGTACAGAGGCTCTGTATTGCAAAAGAACTAGATGAGTAAGAGACCCTGCATGTACTATGCAGATGCTCTGTCTCATGGATTAAAAAAAAGGTATGCATCAAGGGATGCAGAGGCTCTGTATAGTGGATGCAGAGGCTCTGTATAGCTTGAGAGATTTAGCATACCTAACTTGCTAACAAGAAAATTGAATCTCTTTTCATCAAGAGGTTTTGTAAAGATGTCAGCAAGTTGTAAATCTGTGTTTACAAAGAACATTTCAATCGTACCTTTCTCTACATGGTCCTTGATGAAATGATATCGAACATCGATGTGCTTTGTTTTTTAGTGTTGCACAGGGTTGGCCGTGATTGCAAAAGCACTATATAAGTCACACAGAAGTGGAATCTTCTCAAACTCTATGCCATAGTCTTTCAGTTGAGTTTTCATCCATATCACTTGGGAACAGCAGCTGGCTGCAGCGACATACTCTGCTTCAACGGTGGAAGTAGAGACGCAGTTCTGCTTTTTCGAGCTCCAGCTTATGAGCTTGTCCCTAAGTAATTGGCAGCTTTCTGATGTGCTCTTTCAATCGAGTTTACAGCCTGTATGATCAGAATCTCTTTACGCAATAAGATCGAAACCAAAATGCTTTGGATACCAAAGACCCAAAAATTGAGTTCCTTTGACATATTTAAAGATTCTTTTTACAGCTGAAAGGTGAGCTTCATTTGGATTTGTTTGAAAACAGGCACAGAGACATGTGGCAAACATAATGTCCGGTCTACTAGCCGTGAGATATAGTAGTGATCCAATCATTCCACGGTACGTCTTAACATCCACAGACTTACTAGATGGATCTATGTCAAGTTTAGTACCCGTAGCGATTGGTGTTCTCATGTTGGATGAGTTCCAGAGTTGGTACTTCTTTAATATGTTGGAGACATACTTAGCTTGGCTAATGAAGATACCATCCTCCCTCTGTTTTACTTGCAAGCCCCAAGGAAGAAGGTCAATTCTCCCATCATGCTCACTCCAAACTCACTCTTCATTAATGCAGAGAACTTATCACAATGCCTCTGGTTCGTTGAACCAAATGTTGATCCCAGATCTCTCAATAACACTAATAATCAAGTTAAGAATAACCAAATTATAGTGTTTTAATGAAACAAAATTATGAACACTCAAGAACAATGTATGAATATTCAAAGAACAATCTTGAGTGCCAATGATTTCACTTTATTCAATATGAAAACCGTAAAAGCAACATTTTTTACAATAGGCCTAATCACCTATTTATACTAGAAGGCTAATTGGAAGATAACTATCTAGTGAGACTATTTAGCTAATCTTCTACTAATAGATAAAGTTTATCTAAACTATGGATAAACTATAAACTAAGATAAACTTAAAATCCAGCTGTCGATTAGTTATCTCCAGCTGTTTTCCTTGGGATGATGATTCAACCTTATCTTCATATCTTCATCGTATGCCTCTGGTTGAATTGCTGAAGAAAACTCTAAGTGTTGTTGACCAGAGGGGTGATGAAGATGCTCTTTCCATCGCATCTCTGGTCGATTCATCAACCCTCAAGTTGTTCTTCAGACTTGGTCAATTCTGCCTTAACGTCTTCATCGGTCTTCTGGTTCTTCATCACTAATTGTTCTTCATTACTCTTACACTTATAAATTATGGGGTCTAACAATCTCCCCCTAAGTAATGAAAGAACAAACAAACTAATCTATGAACAATATTGAAGAACAGAGACTAATATAATGAAAAGCATCAAATTCCAAATTTTCATTGGATGATGAATTCTTACAGTACTGGAAGCAAAGACATTTCATTTTAACGCAAAAATTTTAAAATTCTATTCATGACGTACCTTGAGATATTTCCCAGAAGCGTAGTAGCAGTCTTCGATAGCTGATGACTGTAGATATATCATGAATGAGTTGTTTCCCTTCTTCCCTTGGCACATGAGTTCTACCCAGTCTCTCTCTGATGAATTTCTGAAACCACTCAAGTGTGTCGGTTGAATACTTGAATGCTTCAGTTAGTCTAAAAAATTTCTTTACTCCGAACTCATTTTTGAAGACAAGTCCAAGCTCGGGTTGAGTCAAGACAGAAGCTGATCTCTTCTCCTGCAGACCAGGAAAGTCTTCATCAGGTGGAGTGCGGAAGAGTCTTTTGATTCCTAAATAAAGCTAATCTGAAAATCATTCTTGGGTCGATACTTCACCAGGGTCTCCATCGTCTTCACAATCGCTCTGTTTGCCATCCCATATCTTATGCCTTGATCCTGTCGCTGAGTTATGAACGCATAGAGGTCGATCAAGTCATAGGGATTGAGATTGATCAAGTCATTGTCATTGAAGATGCTGACTTGACCATGGGCTCTCTCCACTGTGTACTCAATGTATTTTATAGCTCTGTTAGCGAATGTCCTCATCTTTATGTTCATAACCATCCTTATCCCATTGTTTGAGGAAATAGCATGTGGTGGTTGGGTGGTCTGTCTAACAAACCTATGGTGTAGGAAGTCCATGGATTCTGGCTATAGAATTGGAGGATTGAGAGTCAAACTTTCATCGTGATCGTGGTATAGGTATTGATGGATATTCTCCATCATAATGGGTTCCCTTGGTGGTATCTCTGGACGTCTCCTTAGCGACTCCATGTTCTCAATAATTTCGTCGACTAAGCTCTACGGAGGGTGCCTTGATGAAGAGGGAATGTCTGCTTGCACCTTGGGTGGTTCAGTTGGGGGTTGAGTTTCAGTCATGGGTTGTGTATCGGTTGGCGATGGGATGGTTTCTTAGGTTGGCTCATGTTGGGTTGACTCAGGTTCATCGGGTTGTGTTTGGGCTTGAGGTTGTTGAGGTGAAGAGGGTTGGATGTTTATTTGTTCGGGTTCTTTGGGTATGGTGATGAAGGGTTCTTTGGTGCGAGGAGTTGGTGATGGGGTTAATTGTAGGCTTGTTGTTGGTGATGTAGTGAAAGGTGGGTTGGTTTTTGTTGGTGGGGTTGATGGATTTTCATCGGTTGAGGAACTCAACACGATGGGTTCAGGTGTGGTAGTAAGGGGAACATGTACATTATGTACATCTTCAGAGGGCTGAACCTCTGGTTTCCTTGCTTGGGTTCCTTGGTTTGATGATGAAGGTGGGTTTTATGTTTGGTGATGGGATGATGAAGGTGCAGTGGATTCCATTGGTTGTGAAGCGGTGGCCTGATTCTCCCCCTCTTGAGGACCGAGACCATGTTCATCGGGGTCTGGATCCTCATGCCTTTGTCTCTTGAGGGGGTGGCTTGATGAGCAGGAAGCCATGACCTTTTTTTCTTCCATAGCCGTATATGATCGGCCAATGTGCGTACTCGATCCTTCTTGCATCGTAGTTCCATGGAACGAAAAAGAGAGTTCGTTCGATCTTGCTGTTGTAGGAGACTCTTCTTCAACGCATTGGTAGGCTCAACCGACCTGGTAGCAAACTTGGCACTTATCTCATTGAATGATGAGATTAGTGCTTTGGATAGAACTCTGAGATCAGCTCTGGTGGCAAACTTCGTGCTCGATGATGAAGCTTGTGGTGGCACGGAGGTGGTGGTGGATGTAGATGGAGGTACGGGAAGGTTGGCGATGAGATTTCTCACCTCTGCAGTAAAGGAGGAGAAGGCTAAAACGAAGGATGGGCCTGCAGAGAGAGGTGGAGGAGGGGGTGGTTGAGGTATTTGGGCTAATATAGTGGCTGGGAGTTGGGTTAGGGTGGTTTGGATGGTGTCTATTTGGTTGGTGAGAGAGGCTAGGGTTTCATCGATTGATGAAGTTGGTTAAGGTGAGAGATTTGGGAGATGAGGGTGACGGGAAGTGTGGTAAGGGTTTGGGAGATGGTGTTTAGCTCGGTGGTGATGGAGGCTAAGGTTTCATCGGCCGTAGTTGCCTGGGCCGTGAGGGTGGCGATTGAGTTCATCAGGAGTTGCTTTCTTTGGGTGGCAAATGTGGAGTTGGTGTTATGGTGTTGGGTTACGGTTTGTTGCAGCATCTGGAGGCGGGTGGTATTATCTTTCGCTTGGGTTTTGAGGGATGCAAGGGATTGTCGAATGGAGGTTAGATCGATGGAAGGTGGGTTGTCGACAATCCCTTGGATGATGAGTTTTAGGTCTTCCAAGGGCCGCAGAACTGAGTCAACAAAGGCTTGAAACTCAGCCTTTGTGACCAGTTCGGCCACAGGGGTAACCCCTGCAGCAACGGATGCTGCAGGTTAAACCTCAGCTCCAAAGGCGCTTTCATTGCCTTGTGAGAATACAGGCCGTGAAGGACTTCCATCATGTCCTTGATAGCCCTCTAGTGAGGAGCTATCTCCTGATGTTGCGACTTTTTCTTCTTCCTCGGCAGGATAGGAGAAGTAAGTGTGTTTCCCCTTTGCTAGATCAAGTATCGAAGGGGGGGTTTTGTGCACGAATGGGGGACCGCTCTTAACGATCTTGGGGTGCATCAATGTAAGAAGCAACACATGCTTCTGGGTGTGTGGGTGGTAGTGTCGAGCCATGAGGCGATGTGGCCCTTATGTTTGCATCGCCTCTCTGTTGGGAGAGGGGTGATGGGTGTTGTGGTTCCTCAGCTAAATCATCTCCAGAGGCCCGAAGAATGGCCACTGGATGGCTGGTTTGGGTTTGGTTTGGACTGGGCCGTCCTTGTTCAATACCCCTTTGGCCTTGATTGCCAGGGGTAGAGGTGGTGGTTGTCCTTTGGGAAGAGGGAGGGGGATTTGTTTGTGAAGGGCCGGGGGATGCACGAAGAGAGTCATCATCATCATCATCTTCATCATCCGACGAAGATGGTTCATGTGCTCCCTCGCTTGATTGAGGGGACGACTCTATTCGCTCTAGGGTAGCTGCCCTTGGTTAATGGGACAGCAGAGAGCGTTCGTAAGTTCTTCGAATCTCAGATGTCTCTGGGATGACACTGAACATGGCTCTGGAGATTGGCCTGTTGATGGTGTAGCCTTCCTTTGAGAATGTTGGCCGATGGCCTTGTATCTTGAAGAGGGGAGTGAATGGTTCCTCGGCCGGTAGGTTATGTTTCCTTATCGCATCCCCTATGAAGAGAGATAGGAAACGAGGAAACAATACAGAAGTCAGTGGCTTGCCGGTAGCCTGGAGCTTGCACTTCTTGACTACCGCTGAGTTGATCTCATTGTATATGAGGAAGGCGTAGTCTAGAGGGATGTTGAAGAAAAGTCCGTACATGATCATCATGATGTTGATGTTTTCTTGATCCATTGACCCTAGCTTGCAGGTGAGGGCCCTGTTCAATATGGAAAAGAACATATTCCACATTGGTGGTAAAAACTACCTTTTGAACTCGGAGGCGTTGCGTAGGTCACGATTGTAACCTAGCATTTGGATGAATCGGAGTATATCGGAGATGGTGGGTTGGTCGGCATACTGTTCAATGCCGAGCTCTCGGCGGGTGGGAATACACAGAACCCTAGAAACTTTTGCCCGCGAGATCTTGAGCGAGCAAATCTTGTCGTTTGGGGCTTCAATGTCCCCCATTATTCCATGGCTTTCAGGGTTGTACTCGTAGGTCTGCCTGTATTGTTGGACGTACTTTAAAGGTATGCCATTGTCGGTTAGAGTCAAAGCTGGGAGTAGGATGCAGTTATGAAAGAATTCGATCATCACGACAAGCCTGTCATCGAACAGGGTGGTTCGAAGTTCGATGGCATGGTTGTTCGACTTCATTGGGAAGAAGACTATGGCACGGCTGTCGGTGCCGGTGGATTGAACACGACTATCGTTGTCGTTGAACTCGTTTGATGTGGAGGAAGCCATTGCAAATGAAGTTGCAGGTAAGTTTGTTCGTCAAAGTCTGTTTGCAGGTTTTAGGAAGCGTAAACGGTGAATGGAGGTAGAAGAAGGGTATTTATAGGTGGGGGGAGGAGAACATGAAACGGTTTTTTGGTTATTATATTTAAATAATCATGAAAGGCGAAGGCGTTTGGCAAAAGGTGAGTTGATTCGGGGATCGTGAGCCGTCTTGATTGTACGTGCCATTAATGTTGGAGGACACGTTTCAAGGCGGGGATAGGGAAGGATAATTTGAAACGGTTCATGGGGAACAAACTATTAGGAAGAAGGGATAGACTACGATGAAACATTTGCTCCCGTAGCAAGACTTGAGGCAATCCTAATATTCCTAGCCTATGCAGCTCACAAAGGCTTCAAGGTTTATCAGATGGATGCCAAGTCCGCCTTTGTGAGCTACATAGGCTAGGAATATCCGGATTGCCTCAAGTCTTGCGAGGGGAGCAAATGTTTCATCGTAGTCTATCCCTTCTTCCTAACAGTAGCCCTTGGCAACAAGCCTGGCTTTGTTCCTTATGACTATGCCATCTTTGTCCTTCTTGTTCCTAAAGATCCATTTGGTTCCTATGGCCGTCTTCCCTTTGGGTAGAGGCATAAGGGACCATACTTGGTTTCTTTCAAACTGGAGTAATTCTTCTTGCGTTGCATCTATCCAGTTTGAGTCTTCTAGGGCTTCTAAAATTTTCTTTGGTTCTATCATACTCAGAAAGTTGGTGAAGAGACATTCATTGGTAGTGGCAGATCTCGTCTTGACACCAGATGTTGGATCACCAATGATTTGGTGGTGTGGGTGATATTTTGTTCATTTGGTGCTTGATTGGGGTTTTGGAGCAACATGATGCAGTTCTTCATCGACAGATGGGACTGCTTGCTCCCCCTTGAAGAGATCATCTTTAGAGTTAGACGCTGGTTCTTGATCTTGATCTGAAGACACAGAAGAAATAGAAGATGAAGTAACATGAGTTTCAGTAGGAGGTGTACCTTTAGCATTGGAGACTTCATGTTCATCATCGGTTCTGGAGATAGATTTTGAATTTTGTGCATGTCCAGAGATTACTTCTTCGTCGAAGATGT
>NC_037539.1:29448686-29449847 GCF_001531365.2 Cynara cardunculus var. scolymus
AAATTTGACACATGAAACGTGTCATGTATTCCACTTAATTCTAAAGGAAGTTCTAACTTATAGGCTACTTCCCCAATTCTTTCAATAATAGGGAATGGTCCAATATATCTTGGACTTACCTTCCCTCTCTTTCCAAAACGTACCATTCCTTTCCAAGGTGATACTTTCAACATTACTTTATCACCTAATTGGAACTCAATCGGCTTCCGACGTTTATCTGCATAACTTCTTTGTCTATCTTGTGTCGCTTTTATTCGTTCCGGTATTAACCCAATTTTATCTGCAGTTTGCTGAACTAACTCAGGCCCAGCTAACTGTCTTTCACCTATTTCATTCTAGCACAAAGGAGTTCGACATTTTCGTCCATACAAAACCTCAAAAGGTGCTACCTGAATACTCGAATGATAACTATTATTGTATGCAAATTCAACCAAAGCCAAATGACTAACCCACGACCCTCCGAAATCAATAACACAAGATCGCAACATATCTTCTAAAGTTTGGATAGTTCGTTCACTCTGTCCATCAGTTTGAGGATGATAAGTTGTACTTAGCTTAATTTGTGAACCCATTTCCCTCTTAAAACTCTTCCAAAACATAGAAGTGAAACGACTATCTCTATCAGAAAGAATTGATAACGGAACACCATGACGTGTTACTATCTCATCAAGATACAACTTTGCCAACCTCTCCATCGAATATGACTCTTTCATAGGTAAAAAGTGTGCAGATTTAGATAACCGATCTACTATCACCCATATTGCATCATACCCCTTCGATGTTTTCGGCAATTTGGTTATGAAATCCATAGTAATATGATCCCATTTCCAAACCGGAATTTCTAAAGATTGCAACTTACCATAACGACGCTGGTGTTCAATCTTTACTTGGAGACATGTCAGACACTGTTCAACATGTTTAGCAAAATCTTCCTTCATACCTGGCCACCAATAATGTTGTCTCAAATCGTGATACATTTTATTTGTTCCTGGATGTATCGCAAAACGTGACTGATGTGCTTCATTCAAAATACGCTTTCTAAGATCACCATAACATGGTACCCAAATTCTGCTCTGGAACTTCCAAAATTCTGTGTTATCTCTCACCAAATCAGATATTAATCCACTCAATCTTTCTTGTTTGATCTTATCCTCTTTCATT
>NC_037539.1:29453577-29477422 GCF_001531365.2 Cynara cardunculus var. scolymus
TATCACTCTCGCGGTTACACCGCCATTATATCACTCTCGCGGTTACACCGCCATCTCACACGCAGTTACATTGCCATTATATAACTCTCGCGGTTACACCGCCATCTCACACACAGTTACACTGCCATTATATCACTCTCGCGATTACACCGCCATTATATCACTCTCGCGGTTACACCACCATCTCACACGCAGTTACACTGCCATTATATTTCAAAAGCATTTCTTCAAAAACATTCTCTTTTCACCCGGTTTAGAAGTCTGGTCAACTTGTCCGGATTAGAAGTCCGGTCAAAGTACTTTGAAAGTAAATCAACTCCCTTGTCCGGATTACAAGTCCGGTCAATACTTCAATTATAACGTTGTCCGGTTTAGAGTAAACCGGACGATACACCGTTCACCCTTTGTCCGGTTTAGAGTATAACATACCATCATTTAGCCTTTTGACCGGTTTAGAGTATACCGGTCACCCCTTAGCCAGTTTTATAGACGAACCTTTTTGACACAAGCGGTTTAGAAATAAACCGATCACCACATGGCCGGTTTAGATGATACACCGGTCACCTCTTGGCCGGTTCAATTATACACCGGTTACCTCTTGGCCGGTTTAGTTATCCGGTTTACAATCCGGACAACACTTGTACGGTTTAATCAAGAACTTTCATAAAAATGCTATTTAATTCAATATAACCAGTTCCAAATGCTTATCATATTGAATATAAGCAATTCATATCCAAAGCTCTAAAACACTCACCTTTAGCAATTGAGAAGCAAAGCTTTTGATTCTCTTTTCTCCTGTGAAATCCTCCTACTTCTTCAGTGAAAACCTTCTAATAACAGAAAGTGTTTGTGTGTGTGTGTGCCTTTCTCTTCACAAGTTCTATAAATACCTCCCAACCACAATAGGTGGTGAGGGCGGTTCATAAACCGACACCCCCTCCCTTTTTATTTATATTTTAAAACAAAACTCCCACACACATTTAATAAACATATATATATATATATTATATATATATAACCAAAATAATAACCAGACTATTACATTTTTGATGTAGACTTTGTAGGCCTTGGCAGTTTGAGAATAGCCCAGAAAGATCCCTTCATTAGCTTCCTTGTCGAACTTGCCAAGATATTCCCTATCGTTGAGTATAAAACATTTGCACCCAAAGACATGAAAATATTTGACATTTGGTCTTCTTTGGTTGATGAGCTCATAAGGTGTCTTCTAGTGCCTCTTGTTGATGATTGATCGATTCTGGGTGAAGAAGGCAGTGGAGATAGCTTCAGCCCAGAATTGGATGGGTAACTCCGATGAAGTAAGCATGGTCCTTGCTGCTTCCACGAGGGTTTTGTTCCTTCGTTCCACCACTCCATTCTGTTGTGGAGTTCTCGCTGCTGAAAAGTTTTGTGTAATGCCTTCACTGATGAGGTATTCATCGATTCTGGCATTTTTGAATTCAGTTCCATTGTTGCTTCTAACTATAATGAGTTTTGGTTGTAGAAGGACTTGGAGCCTTTTCATCACCCCAATGAGTAGGTCAGGAACATCTGATTTTTTCTTTACAAACTCAACCTAGGTGTATCTGGAGTATTCATCAACAAGTACAAGTATGTACTTCTTTCCTGAGAGGCTTTGTGTAGATATGGGCCCACAGAGATCAATATGGATCATATCCAAGGGCTTGGTGCAGGAGGTTTCTAACTTTGTTCGGTGAGAGGCCCGTTTTAGCTTTCCCATCTCACAGGCTAAGCATAGATGATCTTTTTCAAAGTTGAGATCAGGAATCCCCTTGACCAGCTTCTGTTTGGCTAGCTTTCTTAAGACATCAAAATTCAGGTGTGAGAACTTATGTGCCATAGACAATTTTCATCGCTCTTATGAGTTACAAGGCAAAGGGTGTCTTGTCCCTCAGAGGATTGAAAATCCAGAAGATAGAGATTCCCTTCTCTCTTGGCCTTGATAATGGTTTGACCGGGCTTTGTCTCTATGATATAGAAACCTTTGTGAAACCTAAATTCAAGACCCTTGTCACAGAACTGGCTTACGCTTAGTAAGTTGTGCTTCAAACCTTCAACATAAGCCACTTTGCTGATGGAGATGTTGCCTTTGATGAGAGTTCCGTATCCCTTGATGGTTCCCTTGTTGTTGTCTCCAAAAGTGACAGAACCTCTAGATGTTTTGATGAAGGAGGTCAGCTGACTTTTGTCACCAGTCATGTGCCTGGAGCAACCTGAATCCATGTACCATGGTTGGACATGCTGGTCCTGCAAGACAAATTAAAGGGTTTTAGGTACCATTTCTTAATGGGTCCACGTTTGTTAGTAGGAGATACCACTTTCTTTTCATTTCCCTTAGCCTTTGCAGGCTTTGGTTTATTAGCATTTCCCTTGCCCTTGGAGTTGGGCTTTTTCACGTTTTCATTGGTTTTAACTTTGTAGCGATAAACTTGTTGTGAGAATATGTAGCGGTGTGTCAACATGTGATTCCACAGGTTTTGTAAAAGAGCTAAACATTGACAATTATTATACTTTGGGCATGAATGTCTAACATTTTTTTTATTCGCTGAAAATAAAGAAGTAACTGTAGGGGTTGTAAATCCTATCCTAGGATCGGTTGTTTTTACAAACTTCCTATCTAGTTCAGATTTTTTATTTGAAGGGGTCTTTGTCTTTACTTCTTTTCTCCTGAGGAAGGACTGCTTTTCTTCAGCTGAATGAGAGAAGAAGTGGTGGTTAGTTTTCTCAGAGGCAGGCCACTTCTATTTTTGCTCACGAGTAAACTTAATGAACTTGAAGGGTGTACTAGGGCCTTGTGAGTTATCTTTGGCAGATTTGCTATTTCTCAGCTTTCCCTTTCCTTTGTCCGAAGATTTCATCAATGGTGGAACATCAGTTTTCATTGAGGATTTTAAGTTTTTAGGCTTTTTATCCTTAATGATTACTGGTGATTCACATACTGTTTACTCTTCAGATTCAGAATCGAGAAAGTCTCTCACTGAGTTCTCAAAATCAAAATTAGCATGGATGTTTGTGGGAGGTGTGGGTTCAGAGGTTGATGCTTCAGAGTGATCTGTTTGAGGTTCCATCGATTCTGACTTAGCTGAAATTTTGGTTTTAATCGGATGGTTCATCGACTCATCAGTTGATGGTTCCTCATTAGGATTCTCCTTTTCATCAACAGTACTTGCTGATGAAGTGGAATTGACACCCAGAGACTCTGGTTTGACCATAAGGTTTCCATCGGTCTCTGATTTGGAGGTTTCATTCCTTTCATCAGAATTCTTACATGTACTGCTCTCGTACACCACATTTTTAAAATCCCGTCTTAAAACGACAGTTTTTCCATCAACTTTAACTCTTTTAAAATTTGCTTTTGGTTTCGGGATAAAGTAGGGTTTCTGAATGCATCCAAGTTTGAAAGTGGATTCAAGGGTTGATTTCTTTGATTCGATGAAGGAGTCCAATTCATTGAATCCAATCCCTTGAGTGTCCATTTGACCGTTTAAATTTTCATAAACATCTTGGGCATCTTTGTACTTCTTCATCAGAAGTTCATTGGTTTGAAGCTTCTTGTGAAGGATTTCCCTTTCCTTTTGAAAAAAAACTTTAAGAGCAACTGAGTTTAATCTTTCCGCCTCAGATTCTTTTAAGGCCTAAGTTTTCTTTTCTAAGTCCTTAGTTATTCGTTTGTTTAGTTCCATAAGTTTTCCTTCATCTGATTTCTTAAGTGTGGTGATGCGAGTCTTTTCCTTAGCAAATCCGCTTTTTCTTCGGTCAGAAGATCAGTTTCTCTTTTGTAGAAACTTGCTTCTTTTTTTGCTTTTAGTCTTTCAAATTTTTCAAAATTTAATTTATCTTTCAATTTAAAGAAATCCTCTGAAAGTTTTATTACCCTTAACTCTAGCTCAGATGGAGCAGAGTTGGTTTTATTGGAAGTAGACTCACATACCTGATCATTAGAGTCGGAGGTGGATTCTGCTACAGATTTGGCCATCAAACAAATGAGTGCTTTATCTTCTTCATCGGATGAAGAGTCGGATACCCAATTTTCTTTCTCAGCCATCAGGCTTCGCTCTCTTGAATTGTGCTTATACTTATTCTTGTCCTCCCTTCTGTCCTCTCTCTCTTCTCTTCTTTCTTCCCTCTGATAGAATTTCGATGGTTTCTTCTCTTGGTATGAMTGGTAMTTCTCCTTCTKGAAATCTCTTCGTTCATGGGGTCTCTTGATGAACTTCTTTTGGAACTGTCTTGTAATCAAGGCCAGAGACTTAGCAAAGGCTTTGATATCATCATCTGATTCAGATGACTCGTCTTCAGATTCTGATTYTACCACCATTGCTTTCTTTCCTTTCTTCTTGTGTTCTCTGGTAGGGGTCCTTGATACTTCCTTTTCATCAGCAGCAAGAGCTAGAGGTCCACCGATAGATACTCTCTTCTTCATAATGTCGTTCTCTTGTGCTGCAAGCGTTCCATACAAATCATATAGTGACCAACCGTCTAGGTCCTGATTAGCTTGAAGGGACATTGACAGCTGGGTTCATTCATCGACAAGACTTTTTATGAACAAAATGTTGTTTTCTTCCTTAGTTCTTGAGATATCATTTCGACGACATTGATTAATCAATGTGTTGAAACGATCATAAGTCTTTTGTATTGGTTCATCACGAAGAGCTTTAAAATTGGTGTATTCGTTGAGACATTATGCACTACGATTTTTCTTTGTTTTAGCTCCTCCTTCCAATTGGCTTGCAAGTTCATCCCACAATTCCTTTGCTGTGGAACATGCATCAAGGGATTGAAAAATTTCATTGGGAATGGCCATAATGATTAGTCGCTTGGCCTTCTTGTTAGTTTCCACACGCTCAATATCGTCTTCATCCTAGTTTTTCTCATCCTTGGGCATGTAATATGTAGGAATTTCTGCTGTGGTGTTTGTTCCTGGGACTCTTGGGACAAGAGTCTGTGGAATGTAAGGACCCTCCATTACAGATCGCAAAAGGTTTCTATTCATCCCTTCCAAGAAGTTTACCATTTTTATTCTCCATTGTGGGTACTCTTCTCGTTGAAGAGTTGGAGGCTTGGTGAGGGAGCCAACATTATACGCAGAATTCCACTTGGCTATTTGAGATATGAAGATAGAGGAATTTACATTTTTTTTGGTTGAAGATGTTTTTGTGAAAAATGTAAATTGAGAGATTTTGGATGATCGTTTGATTAGAAAAACAATCAATCGGCTCTGATACGAATTGTTGATCCCAGATCTCTCAATAACACTAATAATCAAGTTAAGAATAACCAAATGATAGTGTTTTAATGAACAAAATGATGAACACTCAAGAACAATGTATGAACATTCAAAGAACAATTTGGAGTGCCAATGATTTCACTTTATTCAATATGAAAAACGTAAAAGCAATATTTTTTACAATAGGCCTAATCACCTATTTATACTAGATGGCTAATTGGAAGATAACTATCTAGTGAGACTATTTAGCTAATCTTCTACTAACAAATAAAGTTTATCTAAACTATGGATAAACTATAAACTAAGACAAACTTGAAATCCAACTGTCGATTAGTTATCTCCAGCTGTCTTCCTTGGGATGATGATTCAACCTTATCTTCATATCTTTATCGTATTCCTCTAGTTGAATTGCGGAAGAAAACTCTAAGTGTTGTTGACCAGAGGGGTGATGAAGATGCTCTTTCCATCGCATCTCTGGTCGATTCATCGACCCTCTGGTTGTTCTTCAGACTTGGTCAATTCTGCATTAATGTCTTCATCGGTCTTCTTGTTCTTTATCACTTATTGTTCTTCATTACTTTTACACTTATAAATTATGGGGTCTAACACCAAAGATGATGTCGTCCACATATATCTGTACTAAGAGCATCCCACCTTTATGCCTCTTAATAAACAAAGTTGTATCGATTTTACCTTTTTCATGACCATTAGATAAGAGGAAAGACGAGAGACGTTCATACCAGGCTCGAGGTGCTTGCTTAAGTCCATACAGAGCTTTGTCTAGAAAATAGACATACTCTGGATGTGTGGAGCTTTCAAACCCCGAAGGTTGTTGAACATAGACTTCCTCCTTCAGCTTACCATTTAAGAAGGATGACTTTACGTCCATTTGATAGGCTCGAAATCCTTTATGTGCAGAGAAGGCTAAAAACAAGCGTATAGCTTCCAGCCTTGCTACTTGCGCAAAGGTCTCGTCATAGTCTATGCCTTTTTACTGGCAATAGCCTTTTGCTACGAGCCTAGCTTTATTCTAACCATAATCCCATCCTCATCCTTCTTGTTCCTGAAATCCCATTTACAACCAATTGCAATTTTCTCCTTTGGTAAGGGAACAACAGTCCATACCTTGTTTCTCTCAAATTGTTGGAGTTCTTCTTGCATGGCATCGACCCAACTAGGATCTTGTAGGGCTTCATGTACTTTATTAGGCTCTACCATGCTAAGGAAGTTTACGAATAAACATTCATTAGCTGTGGCAGCCCGTGTTTTTATGCCACTTGAAGGTTCACCAATGATCTGGTGAAGAGGATGATTCATTGTCCATTATGTTCTTGGGACAGAGAGAGAAGTGGGGGACGTTTGATCACGTTCCATGGGCATGTGGCAGTAAGCTCATTGATGGTGAAGAAGGCTCTGCTTGCTCCCCCTCGGATGATGGTACAGAGGAACCAGGTGCAGAGCCAGAGGTATGATGCTCTGGCTCTATGTGACTGAGCTCTGATGCCGAGCTTGTTTGCTCTGGTTGTGGATTGATATGATCTTCAGAGGAAGCAGAGGTGTGTGAAGGTTCAGAGTCAGATGTGCTTGTCGTTTGTTATCCTTCACTTACACTCGTAGATGCATCTCTTAGTGCATGTACAGAGATGTCTTCGTCACCATAGAAATCTTCAAATAGGAGCCTGAGTTCCAATTCCCTTGACTTCATTTGAGAATTGGAAGTCTGTTGGTTAAGATCGAGTCCAGAGCTGAGGTACTCTGAAGTCAAATGTTCTTTATCGTCGAACGAGACGTTGATGCTTTCCGTGACCGTCTTGGTTCGTTGATTGAAGACTCTGTATGCCTTGGCTTTTGTTGAATAGCCAAGGAACTTGCCTTTATCTGCCTTTTTATCAAACTTGCCCAGTTTGTCTCTATCATTTAGTATGAAGCATTTGCAACCAAAGACATGTAAAAATTTGACATTAGGCTTTCGTTGGTTTATTAATTCGTAAGGCATCTTCGTGTGCCTCTTAACCACCGTTGCGCTATTTTGAATAAAGCAGTCAGTAGATATTGCTTCTGCCCAAAAATGGGTTGGAAGACCAGAGCTGGCTAGCGTGGTGTGTGTAGCTTCGACCAAAGTTCTATTCTTTCTTTCTACGACACCATTTTGTTGTGGTGTCCTTGCTGCAGAGAAGTTYTGAGTTATTCCCTCTGTGTCGAAGTATGCATTGATCTTGGCGTTCTTAAACTCTGTTCCATTATCACTTCTCAGTTTCTAAATTCTGCTTTGTAGAAGTACTTGAATCTTGGTCATTAATTTGATTAGCAACTATGGTATATCTGATTTCTGCTTTACAAACTCAATTCAAGTATATCGTGAGTATTCATCAATTAATACTAAGATATACTTTTTACCAGACAAGCTTTGCACAGAGATTGGACCACAAAGATCCACATGAAGCATGTGCAGTGGTCTGATGCATGACACATCTGTATTAGAATTGTGGGATGCTCTTTTGAGCTTTCCCATTTCACACGCAGAGTAGAGATGGTCCTTTTTGAACTTTATGGCAGGAAGACCGTCAACCAAATTATGCTTCACAAGCTTTTCTAAATTTTGAAAGTTGAGCTGCGACAGCTTGTGGTGCCAGGGCCAAGCTTCTTCACTCTTGCGAGACACAAGACAGAGAGTCTCTGAGTTGTCTCTTGGTGAGAACTTCATGAGATATAGATTGCCTTTTCTCTTAGCTCTTAGCAACTCCTGACCTGATTCTGACGTAATGGAGCAAGCTTCCTTTTGGAACTTGACATTGTAGCCAGAATCACACAGTTGACTTATGCTCAAAATATTATGTTTAAGCCCAGAGACATAAGCAACTTTGGAGACAGAAACCTTACCTTGTAGTAGATCCCCGTATCTCTTTATTTCTCCTTGTTTATTATCTCCAAAGGTTACATTTCCTCCAATTTTCTCTTTGTATGAGGAGAGCAACCTCTTATTGTCGGTCATGTGTCTTGAGCATCCGGAGTCAAGATACCAAATGTCCACATGCGGCTTCTGCAAAACAAATTATAGGGATTTAGGTACCCATTTCATAATGGGTCCTCGATGATTAGGGATAGAGGGTTGCTTTTTAAGCTTGGGAAGAGGCTTCGTCTCTTGACCTGAATTAACAGACTTGGCTTTAGGAACCTTCTTTCTCTTCTGAGTCCTTTTAGATTTAGACTTTAATGACCCAGAGAGTAGACAGTTAGGGTCAGAGAATTGTTGTTTTAATTTCAGCATCAGAGAAACACATTTACAATTATGAAAACATTTTGAATGACAAAATGATTTATTAGCTTTAAAGAATAAATTATTACAATCATTCCTATCATTGGTAGTTCTAGCAAACTTCCTATCTAGATTTGATTGTTTTAACACAAAATGAGTCTTCTCTGATTTCTTCTTTCCTACTCCTTTGGCCTTTAGAGGCCTCTCTGAAACAGAGGAATTAATGTTAGAGCAAGCAGCGGATTTTCCCTTCTGTTTCGGAGTGAATTTAATTGGCTTAGATTTGGAATTTGAGCCCTTTGAAGCAGAAGAAACTGACTTTGCAGTCTTTACCCTGTACTCAAACTTGGGAGCAGATTTAGCATTTGTTGACATGCTTGCACGACCAGAACCTAGGGGAATCTTTTTCTCAATAGGGTGTTTTGCAACCTCTGGTTCTTTCGTAGAGGTCTATGTCTTAAATTGCTCTTCAAACGAGTTCACCTATAACTCAAAGTCAGAGTCAAGAAAATCCTTGTATGAATGTCGAGATGTAGAGGTATCATTAAGAACTTGAGGTTCTCGTAAGCATGAGCTACAAGCTTTGTCCGTCTTTTGTTTAAATGGACTTTCGAAAGTATCCGAGGAATTATAGTCAGAAGAATCTGCATGACCTTTAGGAGGATAGTTCAAGGCCTCAAGCAAGTCTTGCTCGAAGACCTGTCTTATCATTTCTTTATAGCCATCCATCAATTTCAAATCCAGAGTATTAAGAAAATTATCTGTGGATGAACTCTTGATTTCATCTGGTTCATGTTTGACACCCTCACTTTCAGTTTTAAGATGTTCAAGATTTGTAGACCCAAAACAAAAAATCTCATTTGTCTTTTGTATGCATTTAAATCAACTTGTGGAACACATTTTGAAGAGTAAGAGATGTTTTTGAATTTCAACTTGGGGGTTCTTGCTCCGCTTTCAAGCTTACATATTTTAAATGGTGAGGCTGTATGCAAAATAGGAAAATCTGGTTTCTGTTTTTCGCCCAACCTAAACACGGATTCAAGAGTGTTTTTCCTTTCAAGGTGAGATCTAGGTCTATATAACCTATCCCTGCTTTATCCTGTTGAGAGTTAACTTTTTCATGCACTTGCTGAGCATCTTGATATTTCTTAATCAAGAGCTCTTTTCTTTGTAAGCTCTGGTGTAGGAACTCCATTTCCTTTTGAAAATAGTCTTTTAGGGCTTCAGAGTTTAGTCTGTCTCTCTCTTTTTCTATTAGCTCTGTATTCTTTTTCTTTATAGCCGCTTTTAATTCTAAGCACTCTGTTTTAAGACTTGTTTCAGTGGATCGTTTTGTTTGTAAAAGCGTTTCATTCTCCACTGATAACTCTTGTTTTTCTACAGTTAGTTGCTTTGTCTCTCGTTCAAAGAATAGTTTTTCCTTCTCCAAGGATTTTCGTTTAGATTTTTCGAGAGAGAACTTTTGCTATAAATTAACGAAATCGTTTGTCAAAGCAGAGATGCTCTCTTCCAAGTCAGAGTGAGAGTAACCAGAGATAGCACATACCTGGGAGTCGGAGCCAGATTTAGACTCATTCTCAACAGCCATTCCATAGAAGTTTGCTTGATCTTCTGCATCAGATGAGGAGTCAGGGACCCAATTCTTCTTTTCTGCCATGAGAATCCTTTGTGTTCGATTATACTTTTACTTATTTTTGTATTACAGTTCATCTTTCACAAGAAGGCCTCTGCACTCTTCGGAGTAGTGCCCCATTTTTCCACATCTGAAGCATCGGACGCCTTGTTTCTTCTGTTTAGACTGCTCTTTCTTCTTCTTGTTGGGAAAAGAAGGGTTCCTTCCATCGAAAGACTTCCCTCTGCGTCGGTCCTTTTGTCTTCCTCTTTTGTCGAAGACTTTCTTTGCAAATTTCCTTTGGAATTCCATGGTGATCAAGGCCAAGGATTTCGCAAAGGCGTTGATGTCGTCGTCTTCAGAGCTAGATGTTCCGTCTGTATCATCATCACTCTCCAAGATAAGAGCCTTCTTTGCTTTCTTCCTTTCTTCTCCGGGTCTCCGTTCTCTGTGTGGCTGGCATGTTTCTATCTCTTTTGAATCAGAGACAAGAGCTAGAGGTCCACCCAGAGCGACCTTCGCCTTCTGCACCTCTTGTTCTTGTGCTTGCAGCATCCCATATACATCATGCAGAGTCCATTCCTCCAGATTCTGATTTGCTTTGAGGGACATAGTCAGATTACCCCATTCAGCGTTCAATCTCTTCAAGAAGAGCATGTTGTTCTCCTCTTGTGTTTTGATCACGTCACACTTGCGACATTTGTTGACCAGAGTGTTGAATCGATGATAAGTCTGTTCTAAAGACTCATCAGGGAGTGCCTGGAAGYTGTTGTACTCATTGAGGCACTGGGCACGACGATTCTTCTTCATCTTGATGCCCCCTTCCAACTGGTTAGCCAGTTGATCCCACAAATCCTTCGCCAAGTCACATGCATCCAGTGACTGAAAGATTTTGTTTGGATGTGCCATGATCAAAAGTAATTTGGCCTTTTGATCCACTTCCACTTTTCGCTTATCTTCATCGTTCCAGTCACGATGAAGTTTGGGAGCTCGTCTGGCAGGTACCTCAACTATATCACCAGCAGCAGAAATCCTAGGGATGACGGTAATAGGAACGTATGGGCCATTTAAGATTGAGTCATACAATTCTAGGTCCAGGCCCTCATAGAAGTTGATCATTCGAATCTTCCATTGTGGATATTCTTCCCTAATGAGAGTTAGAGGCTTTGTTAAGGAGCCAACACTATACATGGAGTTTCATGATTGAGAAGACGACATTTTGAGTTGGAATTTCTTAGAAAAGAAATTTGACAAGAAGGAAGATTGACTGTGAAACGATTTCCAGATTACTTAAAAACAAACGTTTTTAAGATTTAAAAGTATGAATGATAAATCTTTAAAAAGGAATAATCAAAACAACATTTAGAGTTTAATCCAGTCAGATATCGATCGACTAATCAATTGATGTGATTAGCAGGCTCTGATACCAATTGTTGGACCCAGATACTCTAAATTTGCAGAAATATTGTTTGCGTAAATTAAAAATCAAGAACAACAGGTATTTCTATTGATTAAACTAGATATTCAAAGAAAAACGTAAAACAGTAAAATAATGCTTTGAATAACCTAATGCTTTTATTTATAAAAGATGAATAATTAAAGAACAAACGTAATCTCACAAGAATTTGCGTATAGTATAAGTCGGCTCCTTCAGGTATTTTGAACCTGAGGCGGAGGCCTACTTTTGTTAGACCCCATAATTTATTAGTGTAAAAGTAATGAAAAACAATAAGTGATGAAGAACCAGAAGACCGATGAAGACGCTAAGGCAAAATTGACCAAGTCTGAAGAACAACCAGAGGGTCGATGAATCGCCCAGAGATGCGATGGAAAGAGCATCTTCATCACCGCTCTGGTCAACAACACTTAGAGTTTTCTTCAGAAACTCAACCAGAGGCATACGATGAAGATATAAAGATAAGGTTGAATCATCATCCCATGGAAGACAGCTGGAGATAACTAATCGATAGCTGGATTTCAAGTTTATCTTAATTTATAGCTTATCCATATTTTAGATAAACTCTATCTGTTAGTAGAAGATTAGCTAAATAGTCTCACTAGATAGTTATCTTCTAATTAGTTTACTAGTATAAATAGGTGATTATGCCTATTGTAAAAAAAAAGTCGCTTTTACGTTTTTCATATTGAATAAAGTGAAATCATTGGCACTCAAGATTGTTCTTTGAATGTTCATACATTGTTCTTTAGTGTTCATCATTTTGTTCATTAAAACACTATAATTTGGTTATTCTTAACTTGATTATTAGTGTTATTGAGATATCTGGGATCAACAATTGGTATCCGAGCCAATTGATTGTTTTTCCAATCAAACGATCATATAAAATCTCTCAATTCACGTTTTTCACAAAATATCTTCACCAAAAACGTAAATTTTCTCTCTTCAAAAATTCTTGATGGCCAACTGGAATTCCACATATAGTGTTGGTTCCCTCACCAAGCCTCCTACTTTTCAACGAGAAGAGTACCCACAACGGAGAATAAGGATGGTAAACTTCTTGGAAGGTATGGACACAAAGCTCCTGTGATCTGTAATGGAGGGTCCTTACGTTCCTCAGACTCTTGTCCCAAGAGTTCCAGGAACAAATACCATAGCAGAAATTCCTGCATATTACATGCCCAAGGATGAGAAAAACTGGGATGAAGACGATATTGAGCGTGTGGAAACTGACAGGAAGGCCAAGCGACTAATCATCATGGCCATTCCCAATGAAAATTTTCAATCCTTTGATGCATGCTCGACATCAAAGGAATTGTGGGATGAACTTGTGAGCCAATTGGAAGGAGGATCTAAAACAAAGAAGAATCGTAGAACACAATGTCTCAATGAATACACCAACTTCAAAGCTCTTCCTGATGAACCAGTACAGAAGACTTACGATCGTTTCAACACATTGATCAATCAATGTCGTCGAAATGATATCACCAGAACAAAGGAAGAAAACAACGTTTTGTTCCTAAAAAGTCTTGGCGATGAATGGACTCAGCTGTCAATTTCCCTTCAAGCTATTCAGGACCTAGACGGTTGGTCACTTTATGATTTGTATGGAACGCTTGCAGCACAAGAAAACGACATTATGAATAAGAAAGTATCTATCGGTGGACCTCTAGCTCTTGCTGCTGATGAAAAGGAAGTATCAATGACTCCCACCAGAGAACACAATAAGAAAGGAAAGAAAGCAATGGTGGTAGAATCRGAWTWTGAAGACGAGTCATCTGAATCAGATGATGATATCAAAGCCTTTGCTAAGTCTCTGGCCTTGATTATAAGACAGTTCCAAAAGAAGTTCATCAAGAGACCCCATGAATGAAGAGATATCAAGAAGGAGAAGTACCAGTCATACCAAGAGAAGAAACCATCGAAATTCTATCAGAGAGAAGAAAGAAGAGAAGAAAGAGAAGAGAGAGAGGAAAGGAGGGGGGACAAGAAGGTAGATAAAAAAAGATGGAAAAATAACCTTCGCTGCTTCAGATGCGGGAAAATCGGTCATTTTTTCAAAAGAGTGCAGAGGACGATTGGTGAAGGATGCCGATTACTACAAGAATAAGTACATGTACAATTCAAGAGAGCGAAGCCTGGTGGCTAAGAAAGAAAATTGGGTATCCGACTCTTCATCCGATGAAGAAGATAAAGCACTCATCTGTTTGATGGCCAAGTCTGTAGTAGAATCCACCTCTGACTCTGATGATCAGGTATGTGAGTCTACTTCCAATAAAACCAACCCTGCTCCATCTGATCTAGAGTTAAGGGTGATAAAACTTTCAGAGGATTTCTTTAAATTGAAAGAGAAATTAAATTTTGAAAAATCTGAAAGACTAAAAGCAGAAAAAGAAGCAAGTTTCTACAAAAGAGARACTGATYTTCTAACCGAAGAAAAARYCGAACTTGCTAAGGAAAAGACTCGCATCACCACACTTAAGAAATCAGAGGAAGAAAAACTGCTGGAACTAAACAAACGAATAACTAAGGACTTAGAAAAGAAAACTAAGGCCTTAAAAGAATCTGATGCAGAGAGACTAAACTCAGTTGCTCTTAAAGATTTCTTTCAAAAGGAAGGGGAAATCCTTCACCAGAAGCTTCAAACCAATGAACTTCGGATGAAGAACTCCTTCATCGAATCAAAAAAATCCACCCTTGAATCCAGTTTCAAACTTGGATGCATTCAGAAACCCGACTTTATACCGAAACCAAAAGCAAATTTTAAAAGAGTTAAAGTCGACGGAAAAACTGTCATTTTAAGACAGGATTTTGAAAATGTGGTGTACGAGAGCAGTACATGTAAGAATTCTGATGAAAGGAATGACACCTCCAAATCAGAGACTGATGGAAACCATATGGTCAAACTAGAGTCTCTGGGTGTCAATTCCACTTCAGCAGCAAGTACTATTGATGAAAAGGAGAATCCTAATGAGGAACCATTAACTGATGAGTCGATGAACCATCCGAATAAAACCGAAAGTTCAGCTAAGTCAGAATCGATGGAACCTCAAACAGATCACTCTGAAGCATCAACCTCTGAACCCACACCTCCCACAAACATCCATGCTAATTTTGATATTGACAAATCAGCGAGAGACTTTCTCGATTCCGAATCTGAAGAGGAAACAATATGTGAATCAACAGTAATCATTAAGGATAAAAAGCCTAAAAACTTCAAATCCTCAATGAAAATTGATGTTCCACCGTCGATGAAATCTTCGGACAAAGGAAAGGGAAAGCTGAGAAATAGCAAATCTGCCAAAGATAACTCACAAGGCCCTAGTACATCCTTCAAGTTCATTAAGTTTACTCGTGAGCAAAAACAGAAGTGGCCTGCCTCTGAGAAAACTAATCACCACTTTTCCTCTCATTCAGTTGAAGAAAAGCAGTCCTTCCTTAGAAGAAAAGAAGTAAAAACAAAGACCCCTTCAAATAAAAAATCTGAACTAGATAGGATGTTTTTAAAAACAATCGATGCTAGGACAGGGATTTACAACCCCTACATTTACTTCTTTATTTTCAGCGAATAAAAAGAACGTTAGACATTCATGCCCAAAGTATAATAATTGTCAATGTTTAGCTCTTTTACAAAACCTGAGGAATCACATGTTGACACATCGCTGCATATTCTCACAACACGTTTATCGCTACAAAGTTAAAACCAATGAGAAGGTGAAAAAGCCCAAGTCCAAGGGCAAGGGAAACGCTAATAAACCAAAGCCTGCAAAGGCTAAGGGAAATGAAAAGAGGGTGGTATCTCCTACTAACAAACGTGGACCCGTTAAGAAATGGGTACCTAAAACCCTTTATTTTGTCTTGCAGGACGAGCATGTGGAACCATGGTACATGGATTCAGATTGCTCCAGGCAAATGACTGGTGACAAAAGTCAGCCGACCTCCTTCATCGAAAAATCTTGAGGTTCTGTCAATTTTGGAGACAACAAGGGAACCATCAAGGGATACAGAACTCTCATCGAAGTCAACATCTCCATCAGCAAAGTGGCTTATGTTGAAGGTTTGAAGCACAACTTACTAAGCATAAGCCAGTTCTGCGACAAAGGTCTTGAAGTCAGGTTCCGCAAAGGTTTCTGTATCATAGAGACAATGCCCGGTCAAACCATTATCAAGGCCAAGAGAGAAGGGAATCTCTATCTTCTGGATTTTCAATCCTCTGAGGGACAAGACACCCTTTGCCTTGTAACTCATAAGAGCGACGAAAATTGGCTATGGCACCAGAAGTTCTCACACCTGAATTTTGATGTCCTAAGAAAGTTAGCCAAACAGAAGCTGGTCAAGGGGATTCTTGATCTCAACTTTGAAAAAGATCATCTATGCTCAGCCTAAGAGATGGGAAAGCTAAAACGGGCCTCTCACCGAACAAAGTCAGAAACCTCCTACACCAAGCCCTTGGATATGATCCATATTGATCTCTATGGGCCCATATCTACACAAAGCTTCTCAGGAAAGAAGTACATACTTGTACTTGTTGATGAATACTCCAGATACACCTAGGTTGGGTTTGTAAAGAAAAAATCAGATGTTCCTGACCTACTCATTAGAGTGATGAAAAGGCTCCAAGTCCTTTTACAACGAAAACTCTTTAAAGTTAGAAGCGACAATGGAACTGAATTAAAAAATGCTTGAATCGATGAATACCTCATCAGTGAAGGCATTACACAAAACTTTTCAGCAGTGAGAACTCCACAACAGAATGGAGTGGTGAAACGAAGGAACATAACCCTCGTGGAAGCAACAAGGACCATGCTTGCTTCATCGGATTTACCCATCACGTTCTGGGCTGAAGCTATTTCCTCTGCCTGCTTCACCCAGAATCGATCAATCATCAACAAAAGGCACCAGAAGATACCTTATGAGCTCATCAACCAAAGAAGACGAAATGTCAAATATTTTCATGTGTTCGGGTGCAAATGCTTTATATTCAACGATAGCGAATATCTTGGCAAGTTCGACAAGAAAGCTGATGAAGGGATCTTTCTGGGCTATTCTCAAACTGCCAAGGCTTACAGAGCCTACATCAAAAGGACAAGAATTGTCTTCGAAAGCATCAATGTGTCCTTTGATGATTCCACACCAATGACTTCTGAACACAACAGTTCAGGACTCAAACTTCATAGCAGAACCGATGATGAACATGAAGTCTCCGATGCTAAACGTACACCTCTTATTGAAACTCATGTTACTTCATCTTCTACTTCTTCTGTGTCTTCAGATCAAGATCAAGAACCAGCGTCTAACTCTGGAGATGATCTCTTCAAGGGGGAGCAAGAAGTTCCATCAGTCGATGAAGAACTGCATCCTGTTGCTCCAGAACCCCAATCAAGCACCACATGGACAAAAGATCACCCACACCACCAAATCATTGGTGATCCAACATCTAGTGTCAAGACGAGATCTGCCACTTTCAATGAATGTCTCTTCGCCAACTTTCTGAGTATGATAGAACCAAATAAAATTTCAGAAGCCCTACAAGACTCAAACTGGATAGATGCGATGCAAGAAGAATTACTCTCGTTTGAAAGAAACAAAGTACGGTCCCTTATGCCTCAACCCAGAGGGAAGACGACCGTAGGAACCAAATGGGCTTCTGGAATAAGAAGGACGAAGATCGCATAGTCATAAGGAACAAAGCCAGGTTGTTGCCAAGGGCTACTGTCAGGAAGAAGGGATAGACTACGATGAAACATTTGCTCCCGTCGCAAGACTTGAAGCCATTCAGATATTCCTAGCCTATGCAGCTCACAAAGGCTTCATGGTTTATCAGATGGATGTCAAGTCTGCCTTCCTAAACGGTAAACTTCAAGAAGAAGTATACGCACAGCAGCCCCCTGGGTTAGAAGATCCAGAACATCCAAATTACGTCTACTTTCTGGACAAAGTTCTCTATGGGCTGAAGCAAACACCCAGGGACTGGTATGAAACACTATCCACCTTTCTCATCAACAATAGATTCGAAAAAGGTAAAATTGATACAACCCTCTTTCTCAAAAAGCACAAAGGTGATATCTTACTTGTTCAAATATATGTGGACGACATAATATTTGGTTCTACAAATGCAAAACGTTGCAAAAAATTCTCAGAATTAATGAAAAACAAATTTGAGATGAGCATGGTGGGAGAACTAAGTTTCTTCCTTGGTCTTTAAATAAAACAAGCTTCAGAAGGAATTTTCATCAATCAGTCCAACTATGTGACTAACCTTTTGAAGAAATATTCTCTCTCAAATTCATCATCGATGAGAACACCTATGGCTACAGGAGCTAAGTTATTTGCTGATCCATCAGGCAAACCTGTGGATGTAACAACCTACAGAGGCATGATTGGATCACTCCTATATCTAACTGCTAGTAGACCAGACATTATGTTTGCTACATGTCTTTGTGCAAGATATCAATCAAATCCTAAAGAATCTCATCTCTCTGCAGCCAAGAGGATCTTTAGATACCTCAAGGGAACTCCCTCATTGGGTCTCTGGTATCCAAAGAACTCTGGCTTTGATCTAATAGCCTAYACARATGCAGATCATGCAGGTTGCAAACTTGATAGAAAGAGCACGTCTGGAAGCTGTCAACTCTTGGGGGACAAGYTGGTAAGTTGGACATCCAGAAAATAAAATTGTGTCTCAACGTCTACAGCAGAAGCAGAATATGTTGCTGCTGCTAGTTGTTGTTCATAAGTTCTCTAGATGAAGACTCAGCTTAAGGACTATGGATTCCATTATGACAAAATTCCCATCCTTTGTGACTCCAAGAGTGCTATAACAATCTCTGCAATCCCAGTGTAGCATTTCAAGACCAAGCACATTGATGTAAGGTACCATTTTCTAAAAGACAATGTTGAAAAAGGTAATATAGAAATGTACTTTGTTCCCACTGAGATTCAACTTGTTGACATTTTCACAAAAGCTCTTTATGAGAAAATATTTTTATTCCTAGTCAGAAAGATGGGTATGTTGAATCTCACCACTTAAAGGCAATAAATATTCTTAAATCAGAGATTCTAAATATCTCATGGTTATGCCTACAATTGATACATAGCAAGAAGCCATAATAAATAAGTACTCCAAACCAGCGTCTCTGGCTCTAAAGACAAGAGCCTCTGGCCATGAAGAAATATTTTAATCTGGCTTAAAGTTTTTCATCCCCTTTGGAACTAGAGACCTCTGGTCCAAAGCAAATACTTAGCTTTTATTCACTAAGTATTACCTTCGCAACCAGAGCCTCTGGTTCTAAAGACCAGAGCCTCTGGATTCTCTCTTTGAGACCAGAGCCTCTGGATTCTCATCTTTTGAGACCAGAGCCTTTTTGGACTCCATCGCATATCATCATTCATGTAACTAGAGCCTCTGGTTCTAAAGACCAGAGCCTCTGGTTTCCAAAGACCAGAGCCTCTGGTTTCCAAAGACCAGAGCCTCTGGTTTCCAAAGACCAGAGCCTCTGGTTTCCAAAGACCAGAGCCTCTGGATTCATACTCTTTGTAACCAGAGCCCCTCTGGACCCAAAGAGTTCTCCCCCTTTTACTCACTTACATACACTTAACCATATTTTCATACTTCTTTTTATCGCCTTTGTAACCAGAGCCTCTGGTTCTAAAGACCAGAGCCTTTGGATTCATTGTCTTTGGAACCAGAGCCCTCTACTCTCAAAGACCCATTCATATGCACATCCATTTGCATACTTAGACATTTTTCATACATCTTTTCATCTTCATTCATAACCAGAGCCTCTGGTTGTATAGAACAGAGCCTCTGGTCACCTCAATCCACATGGTTATTATTTCTAGGTGGAGTTTTCCAACACCCAAATCTTATCTACATGCATCATTTGAGGGGGAGCTATTCATTCATCATGAATCTCCATTGTATAAGTATGCATTTTTCATACCAGAGCCTCTGGTTCTACTATCCAGAGCCTCTAGACACCTAAATGCTAAATAATACACCAAGTATCTAACCAGAGCCCCTCTTGTTCTACAAAATGGATTGCCCATGCTTATACAGAGCCTCTGGTTTGTCATCCAAAGCCTGTTTATCATGCAATCCAACATTTCATCGATGAATTCCTTCATTGATGTTAAACCAGAGCACCTCTGGTTCCCCATTAAAAAGGTTATGTTCAACCAGAGCTCCTCTGGTTACATGACAATTTTTTTTTCTTCAAAAATCCATCTTTAATTGCAAACTATACAAAATTGTAGCTTTTGTGACTAAAAACTATATAGTATGGGTTTTTAGAAAACCAAAACTTTGTAATTCATATTAATCTTACAATTAGATGGATTTTTAAATATAAATTGTTTTTGGTCTCATATTTCAAGAGATATTATTTGAAATAATTTTTAAATTATTCCAAATAATCCAAACGTCATCCACCCACGCGCCTGACAACTTATACAGCTTGTTTCCCATCACCTTTTCAACTTACCTATCCCCGTCTTGACACGTGTCCTCCAACATTAATGGCACGTACAATCAAGACGGCTCACGATCCCCAAATCAAATCACCTTTTACCCAAACGCCTTCCCATTTAATGATTATTCAAATATAATAATCAAGAAAACCGTTTCATGTTCCCCTCCTCACCCCCCACCTCACACCCCCCCCTCTCCCCACCTATAAATACCCTTCTTCAACCTCCATCCACCCTTTACGCTTCTTAAAACCTACAAACAGACTTTGACGAACAAACTTACCTGCAACTTCATACGCAATGGCTTCCTCCGCATCCCACGAGTCTAATGACAACGACAGCCACGTTCAATCTACCGACCCCAACAACCTCGCCATAGTTTTCCTCCCAATGAAGCCCAACAACCATGCCATCGAACTTCGAACCACCCTATTCGATGACAAGTTTTTCGTGATGATCGAGTTCTTCCGTAACTGCATCCTACTCCCAGCCTTGACTCTAACCGACAATGGTGTACCTTTAAAGTACGTCCAACAATATTGGAAGACCTGCGAGTACGAACCTGAAAGCCATGGAATAATGGAGGACATTGACGCCCCAAACAACATCATTTGCTAGCTCAAAATCTCTCGGGAAAAGGTTTCTAGGGTTCTATGCATTCCCACCCGCCAAGAGCTCGACATTGAACAATATACCGACCAACCCACCACCTCCAACATACTCCGATTCATCCAAATGCTAGGTTACAATCGTGACCTAGACTACGCCTCCGACTTCAAAAGGCAGTTTTTACCGCCAATGTGGAATATGTTCTTTTTCATATTGAACAGGGCCATCACCTGCAAGCTAGGGTCAATGGATCAAGGAAGCATCAACATCATGACGATCATGTACGGACTCTTCTTCAACATCCCTCTTGACTACGCCTTCCCAAATGAGATCCACTCAACGGTAGTCAAGAAGTACAAGCTCCAGGCTACCGGCAAGCCATTGACTTCTGTTCTGTTTCCTCATTTCCTATCTCTCTTCATAGGGGATGCGATGAGAAAACATAACCTACCGGCCGAGGAACCATTCACTCCCGTCTTCAAGATGCATGGCCACCAGCCAACACTCTCAAAGGAAGGCTACACCATCAACAGGCCAATCTCCAAAGCCATGCTCATTGTCATCCCAGAGACATCTGAGATCCGAAGAACTTATGAACGCTCTCTGCTGTCCCATGAACCAAGGGCAGCTACTCCAGAGCGAATAGAGTCGTCCCTTCAGTCAAGCGAGGGAGCACAGGAACCATCTTCATCGGATGATGAAGATGATGATGATGATGACACTCCTCGTGCATCCACAAGCCCTTCACAAACAAATCCTCTTCCCTCTTCCCAAAGGGAAATCACCACCTCTACCCCTGGCGATCAAGGCCAAAGGGGTATTGAACAAGGACGGCCTAGTCCAAACCAAACCCAAACCAGCCATCCAGAGGCCATTCTTCGGGCCTCTGGAGATGATTTAGCTGAGGAAGCACAACATCCATCGCCCCTCTCTCAACAGAGAGGCGATGCATACATAAGAGCCACATAGCCTCATGGCTCAACATTACCACCCACACACCCAGAAGCATGTGTTTCTTCTGACATTGACGTAACCCAAGATCGTTCAGAGCGGTCTCTCATTCGTGCACAAAACCCCCCTTCGATACTTGATCTAGTAAAGGGGAAACACACTTACTTCTCCTATCCTGCCGAGGAAGAAGAAGAAGTTGCAACATCGGGAGATAGCTCCTTACTTGAGTGCTATCAAGGACATGATGGAAGTCCTTCACGGCCTATATTTTCACAAGGCAATAAAGGCGCCTCTGGAGCTGAGGCTCAAACTACAGCATCCGTTGCTGCAGGGGTTACCCCCGTGGCCGATCTGGTCACAATGGCTGAGTTCCAAGCCTTTGTTGACTCAGTTCAGCGCTCCTTGGAAGACCTAAAACTCATCATCCAAGGGATTGTCGACAACCCACCTTCCATCGATCTAATCCCCATTTGACAATCCCTTGCATCCCTCGAAACCCAAACCAGAGATAATACCACCCGCCTCCAGATGCTGCAAGAAACCGTAACCCAACACCACAACACCTCTTCCTCCCTTGCCACCCAAAGAAACCAACTCCTCATTCACTCCATCGCCACCCTCACGGCCCAGGGAACTGCCACCGATGAGACCCTAGTTTCCATAACCACCCAGATAAACACCATCTTCCAAACCCTCAACGCCCTACCAACCACCATAATTTCCTAAATCCCTCAACCATCCACACCTTAACCAACTTCATCAATCGATGAAAACCTAGCCTTTCTCACCAACCAAATAGCCACCATCCAAACTGTGTGTCCGAAATCACTGATCAATCTTCATTTCATCTTCACAATCATCATGGCAGATTAAGATTTAACAATAAGAACATTCATATGATTCTTGAGAGAAAAAGTCAACAACTCTAAGCTCAGTCAACTCTCTATTATGTATACGTAATCTTACAATTGAGCTCCTCTTACACTAATTACAAAGACTTAACCATATTTATATGGTCAAACAATAAAGACAAGTCAAAGTCAAACCTCTAAAGAAAAGTCAAACACACTGACTTTTACAATTATAGACTATTTATAAACTTTCAAGATGAATACAATTAATACTGATTTCTCAGTCCTAACATTCTCCCCCTTTGTATTCAGACTTGAAAGAAAAAATCTGCGCTTTGAGTACTTGTTTGAACTTTGAAACTTTATGCACAATATGTCTTCTTCAAATGAAATCTTCAAGCAATTATCTGTTGAGAAAGATCTTCTAGCATTCTCCCCCTCGATTGTAGAATCACGATGATCTTCTCTTTTGACTATGTAGAACATATTCAAAAACTATCTTCAAAAATACTGTACAAGATGTGATCTTCAAAGAATCTTCAGATAACAAATCTTCAGTAAACTATTGTGAAAAATGATCTTCACATTCAACATCTCTCAGTCGTTGTAGCACACAAATATCATTCTTTAATCATCTTCAGTCGCACTTCTTGTTTTGAGTCTTTTGCCACTTTCAAAGTTACTCCCCCTTGATCTTTGCAACAAATTCCCTTTAACAAAGTTCGAAAATGAATATTTCATTCATTATTACATATACTCCCCCTTATGATAAAATGAGAATCATGCCATCATACAAAATATGAATGAAATTTTCCGTTTAAACCGTCAAATCATGAAATTGTAAGTAGATCTTTGCAAATCCACTTATTTAATCTTTGCAGATTAAGGGAATGGGAAGGTAACAACCAATTTCAACATATGAAATTGTTTTCAATCTTATAAACAGATTGGCCTGTGAGTATAACAGATATACTCAGTACAACGGATGTATTATATATATGAGACTTTTTGATGCTCATTTCACCAGGTCTTCCATTCAATCATTGATAGCTAAAAAATAACATATCTATGAATGTTTTGGCAAATTAACATATAAAATGCTAAATTTGTGTAGTGTAAAAGAATAAAGCAACGTATGCTTCTGTTTAGGCTCAAAAAGATAAATCGTGTGGACTACACAAATTTATCAGACTCGATATGTGATGTAAAAGACTTGAAGGGGGGACATATATCCTTCTGATTCAATATCAGCTTTCTCCAAATGAGAAATTGATAGATGATGAGCTGCGTGCCCCAAATGTTATTGAAACATTTATCTGTTGAGAGATAAATGAGTAGTTGGTGGGGTTGTGATAAGAATTGGTCTGGGCTTTGCCTTTTTCAATATTAGTCTCCA
>NC_037539.1:29479547-29498835 GCF_001531365.2 Cynara cardunculus var. scolymus
TCTGACAGTCTTCGGAGATGTCTGTCTTTTCTTTAGCATTCTTTTCTCTTTCCAAAATGATAAGCTGCTTAAAATCCGAGATTTGCTTTAGAAGCATCTTGGCGTTTAGCTCGAGAGAGTAAATCTTCTTCTCGTAAGATTCTCGTTCAGCTCCAAACTTTCTTTCAACTTCAATGATTCACTTCTTTTCTATCTCCATCTCTTTCCTTTCATCATTTAAAATCTTTTCAGACTTTAAAAACTTTTCCTTTTCTAATCCCAATAATTTCCTTAACTCAGTCAGCTCATTCTCAGTCTTATGAAACTTCTCAGTTAAAACCTTTAAATYTGAATTGTTCCTTGAAGAGTTTCTCTCAGCAATTATTGCAAGTCAAACTGTTTKAAGTGTATTTGACAAATCTGTATTAGACTGAGTCAACCGATTTAAATCAGCATTATAGTTTTTCCGATCCAAACTCCGAAGTTTTTCAATMTGTTCAATTTTATAATCAAATTCCTTCTCAATTCGTTCACACTCATTTTTATGAGTTTTCTTTAAGTTGTTTATAATATCCTCATTAGCACAATTTTTAAGGTATAAATTTTGGTAATGCTCTTTAAGAGTTACAAGGCTCCTTTCTGACTCAGCAATCTTCTCTCTCAACTCTTTTACAATATCTGCCATTTAAACAAGAAAAATTGATCAGTTAAGGATCTATGCAGTGAAATCAGATAAATGAAATATGAACACTTAAGCTCAAAAAATAATAGAAAAACACAAACACTGAAAAACTCACACAAAAACAGATATACAAAGATCCAAAAGAAAATCTAAACACAACCAAACTAAGAAATCAAAAACAGAAACACAACAAAATTAAGCCGAAGAAAATAATGTCTAAGTCCAAAACAAACTAATCCAAGCCCAAATACAATACAGATGTTACACTTTTAAAAAAAAATGATCTATCTGCACTCGAAAGTCTATCCAAAAATTCACTTGAAAGCTTCTAGTATGGATCCACTTCTCACACCCTYGTATCAGTCACTTTTGCGATAACAACTTGTGTCAAATAACAACTGCTTTCAACTGTTATTGTTGCTGCTCAAACTCAAATCAGCAATCAAAACTGTGAGATCCTGCTGCTGTCAAAATAACAAAACCAAAACAGTCAAGCACAACTGTCTTATGTCTCAACTGGTACAATAAACTGTTACAAATTGCTGAACTTGACAAGTCAAAACAGCAAACCATAAATTAATTCACTACACAGAACTGTGTAGAACTGTGTAGTTGCTGTCAAAATAGTCAGATTAAACAATACAGCAGTCTTCAAATCAAAACAGTCTCAACAAACAACTAAAATTCAACTTAAACCTGTGAGCTGCTGTTTCAGTCCTGCACACTGTTAAGAACAAGACTACTGTTTTAGTCTTGAAAGTCCTCTAATCCACAAATACACAGCAAATAATACACAACTTGTGTGTGCACAGAACCTCTTAAAGATACAGCTTCAACTTGTTTAACACAGTCTGCTCAACATATAGCTTCAATACTGCTTCAAATCTATTTAAAACAGTTGAAGACTACACACTAAACTCAGTCAAGATAGCTTCTGTTCCAGACTCAAAACCTGCTGTGAACCTGTTGTGAAGTTGCACACTGCTGCTACCAACACAGCACAAACAGTTCCTGTTAAAACAGACTTCTTTTGATACTAACACTAGCACTGCTGTTATAAACCTCGAGTTGCTATTGTTTCAAACCTGCACAAACCTGCAAGCTGTTAAGACCTGTGAGTTTATGGTGTCACTAGCATCATCAACATTCGATGTGAGTTCCTCCTCGTGGACGGCAATGGAAATACTCAACAATTGTGATAACCAATTGTGAGTTTGCTGTCAAAACAGTTTGAGTTGCTTTGCTGCTTTTAAACTTGCTGTTGCTGTTTCTGTTTTAGTCCAAAACAGTGCTGTTCTTCTTCTCAAAGAAACAACAAAAACAACAAACATAGTCCTTGCAACAAGTCAAATAAGAACAATCAACCAAACAAATTTTAAAACAGCAATAAAAACCAACAAACAGATTTTAAGCTCTTCTAATAACAAACACAAAACTGTAAACATCACTCTAAACAGCTCTAAAACAGCACTCTAAATAGTTTACTAAACCTGTCCTAAACTGTTTTAAAGAAATACAGCAGCTTCAATGTTGTTTCAAACGTCTGTATTTGCTGCTGTTTTAGTCTAGAAATACTCAAAGCTGAAACCTATTTTCAGCATGCATCAATAAACAGCCTGTACTAAGTTGCCTTGCAATGTTGTCACACTTAGCTTCTCATATAGTCAACCTGCTGTTTCTGCTGTTAAACAAAACAAAGAATGCAATCTGTTTTTCTTTTGGTTGCTGTCTAAACACAGCACATAGCACATTGTTTTTGCTTCTGCTTCTCTGTTTCTTATTGCTGTCCAAACACAGCACAGCCCTGCACAATCTGCTGTTACAACTTGCCTTGCTGCTGTTGTGTATTGAAAGAAAATCGAGTATGTTGTATAATGATGTGTATTGAATATTGGCCAGGCTGTGTATTTAAATCAAGCACAGCTTGATACATTTACTGTCAAAACTCATACACTGTGTACAAAACTCATAACCTATTCTGCTCAAATCTATTCAACCTACTGCTTTACCAAACAACTTACTTACTGCTGTCAAGACCTGTTAAACAGAACTCTAAACTGTTGACAAATCCTTAAACACAATCAGACAGTCTATGTGTGTACACAGTCACCTACACATAATGTCCACTCTTGAAATTATAAACCTTGAAATCGAAAAACGATCACACAATTCAGCAGCAAGTTTGATGTTGCACAGAAATCGGCAGCAAGTTTGATGTTGCACACTGTGTCAAACGTTCACAGTCTATGTAGTTGCAAATGGGTATGATAATACATCTGCAAAAATCTACAGTCAAATTAGCTGCTGTATGTCACAATAGCTTCAACTCAGAATCCTAAATCAAATGATATGAACGACATATAATGAACAATTGAGGAATATGACAGTCAGCTATTAGTAAGCCTTGCTGTGATTAAATCCAAATCGTATAGAGATCAAATAAAAATTTGAGAAAATGGAATTGAGCGGTTTAGTAAACCGGACAGATCATGAACAAAAATTGTTAAGTACTATACCGATCAAGAAGAAATCTAATCCGGTTACAAATCCGATCAAGGGTTGATCGGTTTACAAGAATACCGGACAATCTGAGATGGAAGACTTACCTGTTTAGACAAATCCGAATACTATCCGGTCAAGGTTGATAGGTTTACCTCTCCGCTCATTTTCCGCTCATCTCCGCTCAAGTGATGTGCGGTGAACATGAACACCGCTTGAATGATCGGTATACTCCAAGCTACGTGCGTATATGAACACCACTCAAATGGTGTGCGGTTTAGATGAACACCGCTTGAATGGTGTGCGGTGTAGATGGTTTACCTGTCAATCCTTCTCCGGTTTATTTCTTCTCCGATCAAGCTTTGTGCAGTGATCTTGTTATCCGCTCAAGACACCCACGCGGTGTAGATGAAAACATTGGATGGGTCTAAACCGGTTAGACTTGAAAAATAGATTGGGCCTTTGAATTTTGGACGGTTTAACAAAATGAAAAAGAAACTCAAAATAAAAATAGATCAAAAATTATTAAAAAACACAAAAACAAAAAAAATTAACAACAAAATGGATCAAAAACACTGTTTTACGAAAAAATTTAAGAACACAAAAAAAATTAAAAAACCTAAAAATCCGATCAAATCTTGATTTAAGTTGATCAAATCACAAAATTTTGTGAATAACAAAGATTCACAACACAATTTCGAACATTTTGATCATATTTTTAACACAAAAACACAAGATTTTAGAAAAAAAATCGGATCAAACAGAAAGAAAAAATTAAGAACGCGAAGAACACGAAGAACAAAAAAATTCAGAAAAAAAAATTATCTTCTTGATTTCTGTATCTGATTTCTTGCATTCCAGCTTTGATACCAATTGTGTGTCCGAAATCACTGATCAATCTTCATTTCATCTTCACAATCATCATGGCAGATTAAGATTTAACAATAAGAACATTCATATGATTCTTGAGAGAAAAAGTCAACAACTCTAAGGTCAGTCAACTCTCTATTATGTATACGTAATCTTACAATTGAGCTCCTCTTACACTAATTACAAAGACTTAACCATATTTATATGGTCAAACAACAAAGACAAGTTAAAGTCAAACCTTTAAAGAAAAGTCAAACACGCTGACTTTTACAATTATAGACTATTTATAAACTTTCAAGACGAATACAATTAATACTGATTTCTCAGTCCTAACACAAACCACCTTAACCAACTGCCAGCCACTATATTAGCCCAAATACCTCAACCACCCCCTCCTCCACCTCCCTCTACAGGCCCATCCTTCGATGCAGCCTTCTCCTCCTTCACTGCAGAGGTGAGAAATCTCATCGCCAACCTTCCCATATCTCCATCTACATCCACCGCCACCTCTGTGCCACCACAAGCTTCATCATCGAGCACGGAGTTTGCCACCAGAGCTGATCTCAGGGCTCTGTCCAAAGCAATAATCTCATCCTTCAATGAGATAAGTGCCAAGTTTGCTGCTCGGTCGTGAGCCTACCAATGCGTTGAAGAAGAGTCTCTTACAACAACAAGATCAAACGAACTCTCTTCTTCACTCCATGGAACTACGGCGTAACAAGGATCGAGTGCGCACATTGGCCGATCACATATGACTATGGAAGAAAAATACGACCAGGGCTTCCTGCTTATCAAGCTGCCCCCTCAAGAGACGAAGGAATGAGGATCCGGACCCCGATGTACATGGTCTCGGTCCTCATAAGGGGGAGAATCAGGCCACCGCTTCACAACCAATGGAATTCGCTGCACCTTCAGCATCCCAACACCAAACACAATACCCACCTTCATCACCAAACCAAGGAACCCAAGCAAGGGAACCAGAGGCTCAGCCCTCTGAAGATGTACATAATGTACATGGTCACCTTGCTACCACACCTGAACCCATCATGTTGAGTTCCACAACCGATGAAAATCCATGAAACCCACCAACAGAAACCATCCCACCTTTCACTACCTCACCAACACCAAGCCTACCATTAACCCCATCACCAACTCCTCGCACCAAAGAACCCTTCATCACCCTACCCAATGAACCCGAACAAATAAATATCCAACCTTTTTCACCTCAACAACCTCAAGTCCAAACACAACCCGATGAACCTGAGTCAACCCAACATGAGCCAACCCAAGAAACCATCCCATCGCCAACCGATACACAACCCATGACCGAAACTCAACCCCCAACCGAACCACCCAAGGTGCAAGAAGACATTCCCTCTTCATCAAGGCACCCTTCACAGAGCTTAGTCCATGAAATTATTGAGAACCTGGAGTTGCTAAGGAGACGTCTGGAGATACCACCAAGGGAACCCATTATGATGGAGAATATCCATCAGTACCTATACCATGATCGCGATGAAAGTTTGACTCTCAATCCTCCAATTCTATCGCCAGAATCCATGGACATCCTACACCATAGGTTTGTTAGACAGACCACCCAACCACCATAGGCTGTCTTCTTAAACGATGGTATAAGGATGGTTATGGACATAAAGATGAGGACCTTCGCTAACAGAGCTATAAAATACATCGAGTACACAATGGAGAGAGCCCATGGTCAGGTTAGCATCTTCAATGACAATGACTTGATCAATCTCAATCCCTTTGACTTGATGAATCTCAATCCATAAGATTTGGGATGGCAAACAGAGCGATTGTGAAGATGATGGAGACCCTGGTGAAACATCAAGCCAAGAGTGATTTTCAGATTAGTCTTCATTTAGGCATCAAAAGACTCTCCTGCAGTCTACCTGATGAAGACTTTCCTGGCCTGCAGGAGTAGAGATCTACTTTTGTCTTGACTCAAACCGAGCTTGGACTTGTCTTCAAGAATGAGTTCAGGGTAAAGAAATTTTTCAGACTAACTGAAGCATTCAAGTATTCAACCGATACACTTGAGTGGTTTCAGAATGTTATCAGAGAGAGAATGGATAGAACTCATGTGCCAAATGAAGAAGGGAAACAACTCATTCATGATATATCTACAGTAATTAGCTATCGAAGACTGCTACTGCGCTTCTAGGAAATATCTTAAGGTAGATCATGAATAGAGTCTTAAATTTTTTGCCTTAAAATGAAATGTCTTTGCTTCCAGTACTGTAAGAATTCATCATCCAATGAAAATTTGGAATTTGATGCTTTTCTTTAGATTAGTCTCTGTTCTTCAATATTGTTCATAGATTAGTTTATGTTTGTTCTTTCATTACTTAGGGGGAGATTGTTAGACCCCATAATTTATTAGTGTAAAAGTAATGAAGAATAATAAGTGATGAAGAACCAGAAGACCGATGAAGACACTAAGGCAAAATTGACCAAGTCTGAAGAACAACCAGAGGGTCGATGAATCGCCCAGAGATGCGATGGAAAGAGCATCTTCATCACCCCTCTAGTCAACAACACTTAGAGTTTTCTTCAGCAACTCAACCAGAGGCATATGATGAAGATATAAAGATAAGGTTGAATCATCATCCAATGGAAGACAGCTGCAGATAATTAATCGACAGCTGGATTTCAAGTTTATCTTAATTTATAACTTATCCATAGTTCATATAAACTCTATCTGTTAGTAGAAGATTAGCTAAATAGTCTCACTAGATAGTTATCTTCTAATTAGTCTACTAGTATAAATAGGTGATTATGCCTATTGTAAAAACAAGTCACTTTTACTTTTTTCATATTGAATAAAGTGAAATCATTGGCAGTCAAGATTGTTCTTTGAATGTTCATGCATTGTTCTTGAGTGTTCATCATTTTGTTCATTAAAACACTATAATTTGGTTATTTTTAACTTGATTATTAGTGTTATTGAGAAATTTGGGATCAACACCTTTTATACACTTGGGTCTAACTCACTATGTTATAAATTAGGCATGGAACTCTGAGCTGACTAGTCTGCATCCTTATATTTGGCTTCCCTTGATTAGCGGAGCAGACTTGGTCAAGCCGCCTTTAAGCTGTTCCACGCCTGCGAGAATGTTTGGGCTAGCGCGCGCTTTCCATGAAGAAGGTAGCCAGATGCACTGTAAACATACAGAAGCTCTACATGTACTTTGCAGAGGATCTGCATATGCTATGTAGAGGCTCTGGGTCTTGCAGTTGTTACTTGAAGTCAAGCACTTATGCTTTTTGGCGCACAAGACTTGAACAATCACGGAGATAAAGAGCGGGCTCTATATAACGGAACCTTCACTCTGAGTAAGAGCTCTGGTCCTTGATCCTCTGCATGAGAGCTCTTAGCCAGATTGCTTCTACAAACTAAGTCCTATTGACTAAAGCAAGACACTTCTTACTTACAGTTTTACAGGTTTGGGGTCTAACAAGCCCCAGAAGCTGAAGATGAACCATTAATCATTCCAGTTGCAGGTAGTCACACCAACGTGTCTTCTTCAAAGATCGTTGATGTGCCCATTAGCTGTGTTCCTCTTTCTACTTCAAACACAGATCAATCAGTGAATGAAATGCCTTTAGCATCTGAACCTATTTCAGTCGCTGAATCTGAGGCTCCTTTAGCAATTGTTCCAATCGCTAAAGATACTGCAGCTGAAGCCTCATCCACTCTTCTTGAACTTCTCTACTCAGATGATAATCCTCTACCAGCTCAGTGATGGACTAAATACCATCCAATTCATCAAATTCTTGGTGATCCAGGTGCAGGTATTAAGAGTCGTTGTGGTCTAGGTAATATCTTTCTCTTTGTCAACTTTCTTTCCTCAGTGAACTCAAAAAGATCAGTGATTCTATCTCAGACCCTAGTTGGGTAATTACCATGCAAGAAGAGCTCATTGAGTTTGATAGGAACGAAGTGTGGTACCTTGTCCCACGTCCATCTGACAAAAGAGTGATAGGCACCAAACAGGTCTATCGTAACAAGTTAGATGAAGAAGGTGTGGTAACCCATAACAAGGCTCGACTCGTTGTTCAGAGTTATAGACAAGAAGAAGGAATCGTCTATGACGAGACCTTCGCACCAGTGGCTAGACTCGAAGCAATTTGACTCTTTCTAGCCTTTGCTGCCCATAGAGACTTTAAAGTCTACGAAATGGATGTAAAGAGCGCTTTCCTTAATGGAAAACTTCAAGAGGAAGTTTAATTTTAAACAACCTCCAGGGTTTCTTGACCCTAAGTATCCAAACCATGTCTATCATTTGGATAAAGCTCTTTATGGGTTAAAACAGGCTCCCCGTTCCTGGTATGATACCCTCTCCTCATTTCTCATCTCTGAGAAATTTGTTCATGGAAATATTGACCATACCTTATTTCTTAGGAAATTTAAAGGTCATATCATTCTAGTCCAAATTTGTGTCGATGATATTATTTTTGGTTCCACTAATCCCTCTTTATGATTTCGATTCGCTGATCGCATGAAGAAAGAATACAAGATGAACATGATGGGAGAAGTAACCTTCTTTTTAGGTCTCCAGATCAAGCAATCAGATAAAGGTATCTTTATCAGTCAAAGTAAGTATGTTTGCGATATGTTGAAGAAGTTTGATCTATCGAATAGCTCATCTATGAAGACTCTAATGGCTCCTCCTCTCTCTCTCAACAAGGATCCAAATGGAAAGCTTGTAAACGTAACTGTTTATAGAGAAATGATCGGCTCTCTGCTGTATCTAAGAACTAGTCAACCAGATATCATGTATTCTACTTGCTTATGTGCACGATATCAATCTGAACCTAAGGAATCCCATCTGATTGCTGTAAAACGCATCTTCAGATACCTGAAGGGAACTCCTAATTTGGGTCTATGGTACACTAAGAGTTCAGATTTTGACTTAATAGGTTATTTGGATAGTGATTTTGCAGGTTTCAAGATCGATAGGAAAAGCACCACTGGAGGCTGTCAGCTTCTAGATGGAAAGTTGGTGAGCTAGACAAGTAAGAAGCAAAACTCAGTGTCCCATCAACCGCTGAAGCTAAATATGTAGCCGCTGTGCCCAAGTTCTTTGGATGAAAAATTAGCTGAAAGATTACGATCTTCAGTTCTCAAAGATTCCTATCTATTGTAATAGCACCAGTGCTATTGCAATCGCAAACAACCCTATACTTTACTCCAAGACCAAACATATAGAGATCAGATATCATTTCATTAGAGATCATATTATGAATGGTGACATTGAACATCACTTTGTTCCAACTGATTATCAGCTCGCTGACCTTTTCACCAAGCCTCTTGATGAGACAAGATTTAACATCTTGATCAGCGAACTGGGGATGCTAAACACTGAAGAATAATTTTCTTTAGCTATACACATCAATCAGTAAGTGAAATGATTTAGTGCTCTATCTTTATCACTGAACTTTTGAGTAAATGTATCCACTCTCCCTAATGTATGTTTACTTTTTCTTTTTCTTAAAACTTAAAACTATCACTAAATCTTTCATTCTTCATTGATCAAAATGTTTTAAAAGTTTATTTCAGTGATTCTTTCGCTCGTTGAACATTTTTTTTGTAAGTATATCTCTGTTATACTTATCCTTTCTTAAAAATCAAAATGATCACTGAACCTTTCCATCTTCAGTGATTAAAATGTTTTTAAATGTCAGTTTCAGTGATTCTCTTATCACTAACACTGAAGTCCTTATGAAAATATATTCTAAGTTATTTTCAGGTCTTTATCTTAACAAAATCATCACTAAATCTTTTCTTCTTCAGTGATTAAAATGTTTTAAAAGGTCTATTCAATGATCTTCCTATTACTGAATGTGATTCTTCAAATTTCTTAAAAACCTTTTTATTTTTAAAAGAAATAGTTAACGAACCGTCTTTATGACGACATTCTCTGTTTGCAATACGAAACGCTTTGAGATGTGCAAAAAGGTCTTACACATATGACCTACTTTATCTTTCATCAAATCATGGATGCGAACGTGCCATATTTCTCATCATGGCCTTTCCTCAACCGTCGTATTTTTTTTTCTCTCTTACTTTGCTTCTCTCTCCTTCTACCTATAAATATGGGATCTCTTCCCTCATATTCTCTTTAAGCTTACAAAATCTTTGACGAAACTCTGCCCAAAAGAATTTGCAAGCAAGAACTCAAGAACACTAAGAACACAAAACCTTCGACCTTTTTCTATTCTACTCTAAGGTCGATACTTTGTTTTGTTTAATCTTAGAACTCTTTCTTCTTCTTTCTATGAAACATATGTTTGCTACTTTAAGAACTTTGTTCTCTTAAAACACAAACATAAAGATTAATAACACATCATCATTCTTGGTTATAATCTTGTTTCAAAAACATTAATCTACTTGAAAAACCGAATATCTATTTGTGGATTTTTCAAAAGAAGTTTTATTGTTCTAAAACTTAAAACGATAAACAAATCTTGGACTACTAACAACTATTTTTCTATCTTATTTTGTTACCAAAAACAGAAAAATGGCTGCCAAGAAGGTCAACTTCTCGATTGAACACATCTCCTTTAAGGTTAACAACCATGTTGCCTTGTTGGACATTCCATCCAACAAAACTATTTACAAGGATGCTGCGGCATTCCTCAAGATCACTCCACTTGCCTTTGCTATCAACCATGAACCAGTCATGGTTAGGGAGGCCCTTCAACAATTCTGGTTGACTGCTGAAGTGGTGCAAGAAGAAGATAAACACGGTCGACAGGTGGAGAAAATCTCCTTCACCTTCAATCGCATGACCATTAGCTTTGGCTTGGCCACTCTAAGGCATGCTCTCTGATTTCCCAAGGGTCCCTTTGATAGAGAACCCTCCACTGCCGAGATCATTGCATGTCTCGATGCCATTGGCTATCAATGACCACTGAAGAAGGACACCAGCGAGCCCCTCAAGTCACTGTCCAAGATCGAGAAGAACAGGATATTAGCTGTCTTGCAGTATCTCTTCTCCCACTTCATCCAATCCATGGGTGGGAAGACTGGCAAACAGGATCAAGCCTCCAGGGTTGCTCTCACCATAGGTGTCTCAGTGATTCAACATCGCCAGAACAACTATGTTGCTGTCATTTTCGAAAACCTGGCGCTAAAGCTGAACAAACGCCAACGAGAAAAGGTGGTTCCCTACACCAGGATCCTTTCAATGGTCTTCTCCATGATCTTTGGCGACAAGTACTCAAAGGAAGGTAACCTCCTGGTGTGCAGGCTTGGATCCAGGATTCTGGATCACAAGCTTAGGGAAGCAGATGTTACACTCTTCTCAGTGGTGCAATTCTCTTCCTTCCCTCCTTATGCTCCTCATGTGGTAAAGACTAAGGCAAACCCCCATGTGTCTATCTCAGCCACCAAAACCCCTTTTTCCAAACGTCCTTCACAACCAACTCTTGGTTCTCCTAAAAAAGACAAGAAAACCAAAAGGAGATAGCCACATCTCTGGCTATGACTTTTCAACAAGTCTCAGCTATTGAATCTAGCCTTAACCCTGAGCCACTTTCAGTTAGCTTCCCTAGCTCTTTAGTGATCCCTGGTATCACTGTCGTATCAGTGATACCTACCCCAACCGTCTTAGTGATCCAAATCACTGAAGGTGTGAATATTAGTGCCCCCACCTCTTAACACCCACAAGTTCTCTCAGCCATCTTCTCCTCCCCTCCATCCTTGGTCGCTACACGTGTCCATGATCCATCAGTGAATGTCCTTCTTGATGATGAGACACACACCACTTGACCTGAGGTAGCTCCTCTCGAGGATCCTCAGTATCTACTGGTGCTCATCCTCTCGAGTTCACCATGTAGCCAACCAGCGATAATCCTTTGGATGTTGCTGATGGCCCCTCATGTATTCCATCTTTTTACCCCTTCACTTCTTCTAACCCCGAGCTTCTTTTTGCTCACTCTCCTTTACTTTCAAGTTCGTTTGAGGCTCAAGCCATGGATCAAGAAGAAGAGGAATACGACATGGCGATGGATGTCAAGCTCTTTCTCCCAGCTATCGAGACTATCCTCTTAAAAATGGACGAAGTTCATAAGGACATGCCTCGCAAGGAAGATGTCGTTGCGGACCTCTCAGCTGTCAAAGCTGAATTCAAGAAATTAAGAGCCAGCTCTCCTATCTGCAAGTAGCAGTTAGAGCTAATGTTGAAGCCATCACTTCTCTCTCAAACACGGCTGATGAATCACAAGTCAGTCTCTCCAGCAGGCGGAGCTCCACCAACAAGTCCTGGTCGCTATTTGCCAACCAACACTAGTGACTCCTTCCTCCTTCATCTGTGATGACCGCGCTCACCTTAATGAGACGCAAGAAGCGACGAATAGCCTGGCCAACACTATGACGCGGCCAGAGGAGACGATGGCTCTCTAGATTCATAGCATCAACCAACTCTCTGTATATGCTCTCAAGCCTTAGCCAAAGAGGGGGAGATAAGGTCTAACACTGCTATACCATCTACGGAAACTGTTGAACCAGCAACCAACGAAGCAGAACCTGAGGTTGTCTGTGATATCCCAACCTCCAGTGATGCTGCTATAGCTGAGGACGTTGATGCCATCCCTCGTGATGATGACCTTTCCATCACCTCTGCATGTGTTCTTGGTGATGTGGAAGATGAAGATGATGTAAAAGATGATGACGAAGGTGATGCTCCTGATCTCCCAGACTCTGACTATGATCTTGATAACGATGATGATGAAGATGACTTCACCATTCAATTTCAGCATCCAACAACTGCCACCAAAAGAGTTGCCCTTAGGGATTCCATATCCTAGGGGGAGCAAAGGGAATAAAAGTCAGTGCCTGAAAAAAACCAGGGTCGTTCATCGAAAGGCAAAGTCGTCACCGAAGAAAGAAATTTAAAGGTACTCTTCTAAACCTCTGAACCCTTGTATGAAGACTCCACCTCTCAGATAGTCATCACTTCCTTATATCAACTCGAGATTCCATCTACTACCTGCGGTCGGCTGGAAGGGGTCCCTGAGAACCCTATCCCCAACACTCCCACCCGATAGCAGATGAATCAGCTCAAGGAGTCACTCAACCAGACTAGAGTAAAAATTTATGTTCGTACCTCTGGTGGTGGTAAGTTCGACTTCCTGACTGAAGCTGAGAGACTCGAGACATTAATAGCTGAGGAAGAACTAGAACTTCAAAAGAAGCATACTAAGGACAACTTAAAGCTAGCCAAGTCTCTAGCTGAGAAAGTTCTTCCCAAGAGAAAAGTCCAAAAACAAGGTGAACGTTTTCCAAGTGCAAGCTAAGCTCCTTTCTCTGTTATAGAAGCTGAGCACGAGAAAAGCCTGAAGCTGGCTGAGCGGGACAAGCGCTGGAGCAAAGCAAACATGAACAAAAGAGTAAGTCCTCACCCAATTAAGAGCGTCAGCATCAGCGGATGATCAAAAAATGGTGGAACATTGCTCTCAATGCTCATCACTAGGGACAATCTCGATGTCGTGAACGAGTACCCCTCCTATCTATGCGAGTATGGCTACAGCGAATGGCTAGAAATTAGACAAGCTATTCAGCACTCCAAATCCATACATAAGCCAATTATCAAAGACATCATCAGCGATCTGATCAAGAAGATGTCCAGGTACGTCGCAGTCCCTGAAAGGCCAACGTTGAAGAAATGAGGAAGGAAGAAAAGACCTTCTAGTCCTAATGATGAACCATCCCTGAGGAACGAACATGAAACAAAGTTCTCCTTAGATGAATTCATGAAGGATTATGAGAGTCCAAACATCTATATGATGAATCTTGCATTGCCAGAAAAGGGTCCTTATGTACCCAACACTGTGCACTTCAAACCTGAGTCAGGAGTTATATTCCTTGACTATGACGGTGAAGTAAGATTTCAGAGTATGTCTGAGTTACATCTATGCCCTATGGAACCCCTCGTATATCTCATGTTCTGGCTAGATGATGACTTAAAAGGAAGAGTTATGGACCGAAAGATACGAAGGGAATTTCTACGTCGAAAGAAGCTTGGAGAAGATGTACCTGGTTACATAAATCTGAACAACTTAGACTAGTTTATTTCTTTTGTAATATTGTCCATGCACTGTAAACTATTTACTATATCTACTTTTAGTGATTATTCTTATATTCTGTAAGTTTAGACAAGTACTGAAACTCTTGTAATATCTCCTTTGAACTTAATATAAGTGTTTTCGTACATCACTGAAAAGAGTAACAGGGAAACAAGTCTGTGAGTTCTAGTGTTACTCTTACATTCACTGACAATCTATAACTCAATGAATAAGTTTTCAGTTTCAGTTTCATTTCTTGTAATTTCTCTTAAAATTAAGAAAATTTTCTAAGTAAAGACTTACTCACTGAAAAAGATCCCAAAATAGTTAAAAGGGACATATACTTTATGTGTAACTTTTCCTTACTATTATTTGATAAGACAACTTTCTTTGTGTTGTCTTGTTATCATCAAATAAAGGGAAATTGTTGATCTTCACTCTAAGTGATTTGATGATAATCCATTTTACCTTATACAAAGTATTTATTTTTCTGTCTTTCACTTCTAGCGATCACTGAGTCTGTTCAGTGATCGCTGGAGAACATATAATATAAATTCATCAGCGACATCGATACTTCAGATAAATAAAACTCACACCAAAGAACCTTCAGCGAAAGTCGAAGACTGAAACTAAATATTAGAGACTGGCGAGTACGTGATCTGAAGTGGTATTCAGTGATTACAACCTGGTCTGCACATGTGTGAAGACTGCCCAAGCCTCAGCAAATGCTGAAGAGACCTTCAGGTTATTCCAGCATTCAGCGATCAAAAGAAGCAGGTTGAGCATAATTGCTTTTGTCTTATCCTTATACACACAAAGGACAAACCCATACCCTTTCTAAAGTATAGTACAAAACGAAGATGATTAGTTGACTATACTACCCACCAACTTTGTGAAATGATGTCTGCTCATGAATAGGATTTTGTACTATTTAGTGTAGGCAAGGATAAGTCTTTCTCTAAAGGCTTGATACGTGTTCTAACCCCACTACGTTGCATTAAATGTGCATTTAATGCAATGGGTATAAATAGATGTGTTTTATCTTCTTGCTGAGATATTGATACTTACTCTTGAACCCTAACCTACGTTCATAAGTAAAAGAACACACATCTAAGAACACAATACGCTTGTCTTCAAAATAAAGTTAGAATCCCTTTTTGTATTCTAAAATAGTTCTTAACCAGAAAGAACTAACATCCTTCTAAGGCTTTTACAACAAATCTTTCTCTATTTGCTAAGAACTAGTGTGTAACTTTAGATTGTTTAGATAGGTTTATTTACCTTATCTTTCCGCAAACAATCTTGTAAAATCTGTATTGATCATTCTTTATCAATATATATTTTAAATTTGAAAACTTTACCATGTTTGTATTCATCCTTCCTTCTACAAACTGTTATACATATCTTGTAGACCCTAACGGGATCAACAACAACTTCTAAGTATATTAAAATATTTTCTAAATGTTAAAACCACTTCTTTGGATATAATTTTTTTTATTCTCAGAAGTGTGCTTTTAAATGATTTTTTTTAAATTCTGTATAAAACGAATAATATCTTTGAACAAGTATTTTATTGAGTTAATATTGAGTATTTTCTCATCATATATAATTCCAATACCTGATTCAACTGTTCTCACATTTGTTACTATCACGTCTCTAAATTGTAAAATTCATTTTCGGTGATAATGCAGCCGTTTGAAATCAAATTTGTTTTCATGACATATTGAAAATATTTCTTCATCGACAAATACTTTGTTATTCTTTGAATGTTTAATTTGTAAATTTGTTCTCACAGATCTTTCTTCATTTCTCCCCATATACATTTTGATGTTTGAATATTTCTTTGAATATTCATTGTATGCTTAATTGCAATATATTATTGATCAAACTCTTGCGATCAAGACTTATGAGCTTAATTGGATACGTTTTATTGAGCTTAATTAAAATATCTTAATGTGGGATTGAATGCTCATCAAAAAAATCTTTATGAACTATCAGAATCGATAAGCCGACCCAAGAGGACAACCATATGAGAGCTTATTTGAAAATTTGGTTTGTGTACAGAGTTGAAAATGTAAAAGAGAGGGCTAGTTGAGGTGAGCTTAAAAAATTTGATGAGAGTTGTGTATAGGAATAAAAGAATATCATAATCCTGATCCATCCATTATAATCCACGCAAACTGCATAATCTGTTAGTTCTCAATTCTTTTGACACTAATATTGAAAAAGGAAATGTCTAAGGCAACTCTTGTTTAAAACCCCACCAACTACTCATTTATCTCTCAAAAGATAAGTGTTTCATAAACACTAGGGGCACGCAACTCATTATCTATTGGTTTCTCATTTAGATATAATTGATATTGAAAAATAAGGAAATATGTCCCCCCTTCAAGTCTTTTTTTATCACAAATTGAGTCTGATAAATTTGTGTAGTCCACACAGTTTTATCGATTTGAGCTTATTATGAAGCATTAGTTTTATCTTTTCTACATTGCACAAATTTTATAGAATATATGTTATTCTATCTTAACATTCATAGATACGCTTTTTCAAGATATCTATGATTAAATGAAAGTCCTTGTGAGATGAACGTTAAAAAGTCTCATATATAATGTACATTCGTTGTACTGAATATATTTGTTGCATTCACTGTTCAAATTTTTTTTTAAAATATTGAAAACAGTTTCATAAGTTAAAACAAGTGTTTTCCCTAAATCCCTGATTTGAAAATATTATTTAGGAAAATTTGAAAAGATTTGCTTAAAACTTAATTAATTGACGACATACTTTCCTGTATCTTTCATTTCAAAGTATGATGTTTATGCTCCTCATTCACATCATGAAGGGGAGTAGATAAAAAATGAATGAAAAATGTTGTTTCTAGGGGGAGTATCAGAGATATTTTTGAAAAGGGGGAAATGAAGCTTTTAAATTCAAAGAGGAGAAAAGAAAGAAAAATAAAGATTTTTGTCAACTGAAGATTATTGTTGATTGTTGAAAATTATAGTCAAACTATGTGTTGGACCTCAAATTCAGCTTTGATATTGATCTAATACTCTGAATGAACTCAAAGACGATTAAAGTGCAGCGGAAACAATAATAAGAAGAGAACGGAGTAAATACATCAAGAACACACAGTCAAGATGAGGAAGAAGATTAACACATGAGAATTGCTTCAAAGGTTTTTCAATTGATTCAATTGAAAAATTAGACGATTACAATTCAGGAGGCACCACAATTACAAAGGCCTTAGCCGCTATTTATACTAGTTCCTAACGACCTTAGAGACCAGATCTTGACGCGTGTCTTCATCTGAGCCGTCCAAATAAAGTCGGTTATTCCCTAGACACGTGAGAAGCACATGCGGCTAACAACCTTCGTAAACTGATGGAACTGAAACTTCACAGAAGACGAAATCCGCAGACCCTTTGTGAGCCATCTTAGAGGCTCTGCTGTAATTGACTTGCATGTTCTATATTATAGAGGACTATTTTCCAGAACCTCTGTGAGACATACCAGAGGTTCTGCCACTCTTAACTTGATCGATCAAACGGCTTCTGTCGTTAGTCCTATATGGTCTTCTGTGGAGTTATCCTTCTGTCAAGACTTGCAGTATACTTTTTCTATACTTTTACAAAATAGGAATAATTGAGCTAACAACCTCCCCCTAAGTATGAAAAAGTAATTTTGGACAGTTGGGTGCAAGAATTGACTTATGAAAAAAATACAAGAGCAGATTAATCTCATCCTCTGAAAAATAATTACATAACTGAAAGAATTAAAAGATAGTGCAGGCCTACACTGTTACAAGAGATTACTCCACAGTAGAGTTTGGAAAATCGTCTACGGCATATTGCAGGCCTATCTTGACAATCTTGTAGACCTTGAAAATCCATTCTCTGAAGGAGACTTGTATCTTGATTGTTTCCAGAAAGTTGGTCACTTCATCCACTCTTATTCTCCCTTTTTGCACCTCTGTCACCACCAAGTTGAACACCCACTCGAGAGACTTTGTGGAATGCTTGTACGTCTCTTTTGGATCGAAGAATCTTAGAATTTCATCCTTGTCCAAGAAAACAAACCCAAAGATGGGATTGTGGAGAATGGTGTTGGGATGAAATCTAAGCAGCCAACTAGGTCTGTTCTTTGAAGGAGAAATTTTTAGATCTGGCTAGGCCAACCTCATAGCGATGTCGAAATCTTTCTGGCTGTAGAATTTGACTTGAGCGCGCATTACCTCAATCAGCCTTCTGAGAGAAATCGAATATGTTGACCTCCTCTCCATGTATTTGTTCAAGATCTTGTGTAASAATATTAGGTCAAATACGCAGAGGTTGTGRARRTBAGCATCTGTGAAAGAGTAAAGGTTGCCATCATCCCTCTTCACCATGTATTGAGTGTATAGCACGGTCTTCTTTAGCATAGTGCACAGAGAAATGGTTTCGAGTGAAATGATCATATGCTCTGAGAAGACCTGCTCTTGTGGCCTGGTGAGTTTTGAGAAGTGGAACTTTGCAATGGCAGAGGGTATTCCTATTAGCTCTGGGTCATAAGGGGGCTCTGTGTCCATCGATGAGTAATGCCACCGCAGAATCTCCTCAACAGTCGTTACGGGCTCTGTGCGCACCCTTTGTGTAGGAATCTTGTTCATGGATTCAATGATCTCAGATACCCTCCCCACTGTGGCAGACTCTGGCGTTCTGGATTCGTCTTCGAGTATAGGCCTCTGGGTAGACCCATCTGGTAGGATTGGCTTGACAGTTCCTACCAAAGCGTCAAACGTACCCGTGGACGTTTCTTCTTGTATTTTTGCAAGTTTGGAAGAAGAGCCTTTTCCGACTCTGGAGATGGGGGCTCTGCTCTTTTTCGCCAGTGCCTCTGCCAAAGAAGCCTTTAGTGCTCGAACAAGATCAGGGTCATCATATTCTTCTTCATTGATCTCCTCCGGCGTGTCAGAGCTTGGCTCCTTCTATGGCGACTCCTCTACTGCTTTACCCTTGCCTTTCCCCTTAGGCTCTGGAGATTTATCTTTTGAGAATAGGGCAGCAGCAGAGTCCACTATTTTTAGTGGTTTGGCAGAGGTTGTCTTCTTTGGTTCTGTCTTTTTCTCCCCCTCATGACGATCAGGATCATCACCTTCCTGATCATCATGGATTTGAGTGGCCTCTG
>NC_037539.1:29498880-29567117 GCF_001531365.2 Cynara cardunculus var. scolymus
TGTGGCCCATTTCATTTTAGAGACGCAACAATAGATCTCATTTCTGAAGTTGTTACCTTCTGCGACGAGTTTCTTTGTGCAGTCTCTTATTGATTCGTTGGTTGCTCGGGATTCCTTGAGACGATGGTCGTTGTATTTCTGCACGGTCTCTACAAGGGCTTCAACCATTGCGTCTAGCTCTCTGCGAGTGGCTAGATGGTTAATGTTAGCCCTGGAGGATGAAGACTCGATGCCATAACTGACCGCAGAGGAGAACAGCTATTTGATCTCATTCTTGAAGGCAGAGTAGTTCGTGTAGCCGGTGGAAACTATGTCTGCAGCGTATTGGGCGGCAACCTCTGTTAATTCTGTTTTGAGCATGTGGATTGAAGAGGGGTTGAGAGATAGTGCGCTGAATGCTTCTGTGAGATCATCTTTTTTGAGGACAGAGCTCTGAAGGGCTGATAAGGTCGCCTTGAGTTCAGAAGTTGTGGAAGTCAACTCCTTCAGAGCCTCTGTTAGAGGTGTAAGAGCCTTTGTCATCGGTGCGGAGGAGAACAAGCTTTTCAACTCATCCATCTTCTTGAATACCTCTGTGGCGAAGGTTTGTAACTCCTCCTTCGTCACATAAGTACTTGGGGAACCTAGATCACCAACACATGGTGACCTAGTAGCCTTGGAGTGTAAGGTGCCTTCAGTGACTGATTTTACAGTGTCATCTCGGGGACTTCCACCAGATCCTCGGACATCCCTAATTGGAGAGCCTACTGGTGTTCTGTCGATTTAGTGCCTAATAGGTTCAGAGCCTAATTGGGTAGAGGGATCGAGTGGAGACTTTGGGTGTTCTAGACTCGTAGCCTCTGTGACTCTCTCACATGCCTCTGAAGCATGACTTGGTGGTTCACTCATATGTGAAGGGGCAACAAATGCCTCTTTTTGAAGTGCGAGTCCTTGGGCAAATGGACTCTTATTGTAAAACCACCATCCTTTTGAGAGGATGTTGGAGTAGATTGAGGTTCCCGGACTGTGCATTCGACAGAGGACGAAAGAATGTCCTCTGCAAGGTTTGCTGGTTTAGGGCTCAGCATGTGCACGCTTTTTTCAATAGGGGTTCCCTCTAGAACAGGGTTCCTAGTAATGTGGTTTGCACTAGGAGGGGGCTTGGGTATGTGCCTTCGGCATCTTTTTCGCCCTCATCTAACTCCACTTCTTCCTCTTCGTTGTCTAATACGACTTCTGTCCCCAAATCTGCCACCTCTGTGGGCACTGTAAACCCTTGTTGGAGGTCGAAGATTGCATCGTGAAATTGCTCTGTTGGGGACTCTACTTGAACAGTCTTGCGCAACCTTATGCGCTTAGGAGCAGCCTCTGCTAGGCTTTCTTGGATTTCAGCCTCTGTGACCTCAACCTCTGCGGGTTGGGCTTTCTTCGATTTCTTCGTTTTTGGTTTTGGCAGAGGACTGCTTGGACCCTCTTCTTCTACGGGTCTCTTCTTCCCTTTCCTTTTCTCAGAAGAATCGACATCCTTCTGAGTCTTCTTTGTCTTCTTTTGCCTTCGTGGGGGACTAACTACCCTCGGTTTTTCCTCACTCATCTCCCTAGCCTCCGCAGGCTCCTCCCTTCTTCCCTCAACCCTCATTTTTTGCACTCTTTCTCCTATGGGGATACCTATACGTGGAGGGGTTTCAGTGATCGGCTCTGGCCACCTGTATCCATGTCTATACACTTTCCTTTCTCCTCTGCTAAGGTATTTGAGCATGGCTTTTGATAGTGGCCTTGGGCTTCTGTACCCTACCTTATGCTCTGTGGGGTGGAACTCCTTCATTGGATACAATCGTGCGTTTGCCTCTGTAGAGGGAAGCTTCTCTACTATCATATCTCCAAAGACCAAGCCAAAGAACCTCTATAGGATTAAGTTTGGATGATTGAGGTCCTCTTTGGCTTTCTTCTGTGCCTTCACCTTTGACTTCTCACCCCTTTGAGTAGCACACTTCTTTTTTATTAAGCCCACCATGTCATCAAAGATAAGTTGCGCGTAATCAAGGGGCAGATTAAAGTAGATTCCATATACAATGGAAAGCATGGCATGTGAAGCTTGGTCATGGCTGCCGACCTTCCCTGTTAAACAACAATTGATTATTGAGAACAGAGTATTCCACATTGGGGGAAGGCCCTTCCTTTTGAATTCAGTCCTTTTTATGATTTTTGTCTTTGCTGTGTAGGAGTGAAATTCAAGGAACTCGATCAATTCTGCGTCTGTAGGAGATGGAGCGAAGGTATCCAAATTAAGATCTTCCAAGCAAGGTAGATGCAGGGGGGTATTTACATTCATTTCCATTGGAACCAGAGATTTGACAGTAGGGTGTGAAGCATAACCTACTATGCTTAATCCAGAATTCTCCAGGGTACAAATGTATGAACTGAGCAAAAATTGGGTAATATAGGTTTTTGGGGTAGGTTTAGTTGCTGTGAGAGCATAATATATAGGGTGATTGCGAAGGATTTCGATAAGAGGATATGTGTATTTAGGGAAGCCAGTTGGTGAGGGAGCAAAATAGTAGTTGTTAGGTTTCTTTACAAGTACCATTTTCTCATATCGATTTTGGAAGAACGATAGGGCATGAGAAGTGAGTGCTTGTGATTGATTTACTTCGTTGTCGCTTGAGTTATTCACAGATTGAATGGAGGCAGATGAGCTTAAAGACATTGTTGCAGGTTTAGCCGGAAAGTTTGAGGTTCGTCGGAGTATAAGGAGTAATGAAGAGGTTTACGTTTTGGGGGAAGGGTATTTATAGTGAGGGATTTTGAATGGGAACCGTTTATTTGGCTATAAATCATGATGAGTGGCTTTTGGGATAGACGAATCAAAAATATGACACGCGGTGTTGGGAAGACGCACGATTGATGACGTGCGCCCCCATTTTTGACACGCGCGTGGTCTAGTTTAACCCTTATCCACAGAACCACGCGCATCATATCAATAATAGAAAACTATATAATTGAGTTCTCTCAGAGGCCTAAGGGTAACAGAGCCTCTGTGATATGTGCGGGGCCTTCTAACATGTTACACCTTTATTTACCTAAACGATTTGAAAATCCTCAGAGAGATGAGTACTTGCTCAGTTCAGACCCACAGAGCCTCTGATAGAAGCGCCAGAGGTTCTAATGAGTTGACCTCTGAGATCAAGATACTTCAAAAGTTTTGGCACCTTCTGAGGTTTTGATTTTCAATTCAAAACTCCCCCTTCAAGCCAGCTTCCATGGCTCCCCCTCAAACTAAAAACCATTTAAAATCCTAAGAAGAGATATCGACAGATGATCCGTTCAAAGAGGCTCTGAGAATTATCACAGAGGATCTGTGAAAAGACTTATGTGATGAAAAACATTTTGCTTCTTCAATAGGTTTTATTCTTTTGAAAGCATATACTCCCGCTCAATCCTTGCAAGTCTCTGCAAGATAAACCTATTAACTATGAAAACAAGTGAAGGTTAATCAAGAAAACTTTATACAAAGAGAAATTATTAAAAGAAAAACTTTATACAAAAATAAATAAACAATAAGACATACAACAGAACCTCCTCCTTTTTTAGGTATGATGACAGAAGCTCTTGGGTGTCAGTCATATGTCTCGAGCATCCTGAGTCCACGACCCAAGTAGACACATGCTGCTTCTTCTGCATTTAGAGAACGTTTAATTTGGGTACCCACTTCCAATTGGGTCCCTTAAAATTAGCTTGTTTCAAGTATGCCATAGCATCTTTTGATTTGGTTTTATTGTCTTTAAAAGAAGAATTGCCAATTTGTCTATTGTTCACCCCAGATCCATGGTTCTTAAGGTGAGACACCAGACAGGAAGTATGGTGAATATGATTAGATAGAACATGCATAATATTGAAACAATCACAGAAGGGTACAGAGTTTTTATTTTTAGATCCCCTCTTTGGTTTTCCAGCTTTTACAGAGACAGAAGCAATGTTAGATTGAGGCCATTTTCTCAATTGTTGCCAAGTGTTATTTGGTCTTTGAGTTGCAGAGGAAGAGCATTAAGAGTTACTTTGTCTTTGACTTTCCTTCTTTCTTTTCTCAAGATCAATATCAGTTTCTACAACTTGTGTATGACTTTCTTCATGACCTGAGGCAAATTCATGCTTAGAAGTATCCTTTTCAGAGAGCTCTGTGGCAAAACCCTTTTTACAGAGAGACTCATTTTTAGAAAGCTCTGGGAGATTAGAGTTAAAATTTGTAACTTCTGTGATGTGTTTTGGAAAAAATTCAATGGCCTCTGAGGATAATTTTCTCTCAAGAGGATGAATAGTACACACAAAAGCACAGTCTTCTTGAGTTTCTGGTTGTCCAAACTTAAAAATTCCTATCTGACTATGTCTCATAATTCTCATTGGAATGGAATCCTTCTTTTCAGAAGGTGAGAAAGAGTCAATATAGTCTTCAAAAACAACATTTTCCATTGTTAAACAAGTTTTTGTGTCTGGAGCAACCAATAGCCTTCTTCTTTTGAAAATGGATTTAGAATCTAGGATGTTACTTTTAAGATTTTTTGAAGATCTGAAGGTATTCTAAAGAGTTTTGTTAGATTTAAAACCTGGTCTGTTGTCAAATTCTGAGAAACCCAAACCTTTTCTCCCCATGTTAACTTTTATCTTTTTATAAACATTTTGAGCCTCTTGAAACTTTTTAATTTTGAGCTCTCTGTCAAGAACATATTGGTGCAAAAATTCTCTTTCTTTTTGGAAAAATTCTTTGACAGAAGTAACATTGCATTTCTCATGCTCTAACTTCCTTAACTCATCAACCTTGTTTTTTAACTCCTTTTGAATTTCGGTAACCTTTTATTTTGAAGATTTTTCTAAATTTACAAAGTTGAGCCTCTTTGAACATTTTAAAAAATTTGTTTCTTTCCTCTGTGAGAAGAATGACTTCTTTTTCACAAAGATAAAGTTTTTCTTTAAGCTTGTAATGTTCCAAATGACATGAATCAATTGATTCARAAGAGTAAGAAGTGGAAACCTCTTGGTCATTTGAGTAAGAGGAGTCTGAGTCAATATTTGCCATCCCACAGAAGATCTCATCCTCTGTGTCTGACATAGATTCATCCTCCTTAGCCTTGAAGCTATTATATTCATCAATACTAATGGCTCGGTTGTTCTCGAGAGTCTTCTTCCCTTCTTCGATCTGTTTTTCTAATTCTGCCCAAATGTCCATAGACAGATCGCAGTGATCAATACATTTGAAGATCTCATGTTCTAGTTTGCGATTGGTTTGGGCTCATAGTGCTCAGGAACTTCAGGGGTTGTACCAATAGCTGGAACTCTTGGAATTAAAATCATTGGCACCTATGTAGGATTGTTGAGAAATTCACTCATTCTGGGGTGAATTCCCTCCAAAAAGTTGATCATGTGCACTTTCCATTGCGGATATTCCTCACGGATAAGCGTGGGAGGTTTTGATTGAGATCCAGTACTCATGAACGAGGTATTAACCAAATTCGCCATTGAAATTTGATTTAATAGTGAGTGAAACAGGGTTGATCTGAAGAAAACTGGTGCTCTAGAAAAAACAGATTAATACCAAAATCAGAATTAATTGAATAAGAATTCAATTCCCGTTCTGATACCAATTGTTGGACCTTAAATTCAGCTTTGATATAGATCAAATACTCTGAATGAACTCTAAGACGACTAAAGTCCAGCGGAAACAATAATAAGAACAGAACAGAGTAAATAAATCAAGAACACACAGTCAAGATGAGGAAGAAGATGAACACGGGAGAATTGCTTCAAAGGTTTTTCAATTGATTCAATTGAAAAATTAGACGATTACAATTCAGGATGCACCACAATTACAAAGGCCTTAGCCGCTATTTATACTAGTTCCTAACGACCTTAGAGACCAGATCTTGACGCGTGTCTTCATCTGAGCCGTCCAAATAAAGTCGGTTATTCCCTAGACAGGTGAGAAGCACATGCAGCTAACAACCTTCGTAAACTGATGGAACAGAAACTTCACAGAAGACGAAATCCGCGGACCCTCTGTGAGCCATCTCAGAGGCTCTGCTGTAATTGACTTGCATGTTCTATATTACAGAGGACTATTTTCCAGAACCTCTGTGAGACATACCAGAGGTTCTGCCACTCTTAACTTGATCGATCAAACGGCTTCTGTCGTTAGTCCTCTATGGTCTTCTGTGGAGTTATTCTTCTGTCAAGACTTGCAGTATACTTTTTCTATACTTTTACAAAATAGGAATAATTGAGCTAACACTATGTTTAAGAGGGAATTTGTTTGAAAGTCATAAATGATAATTGTTTGCTACCAAGAAGAAAATTGCCTAGAAGCTGAATAGAAGATATTATCAAGTTTAGAGGGAGTTTGTCAAAATTTGAAAATAATTAATATTTAGATGAGATGTTAAAGAGATGGTTTTCTTGAAGAAGATTGTCAAAGATCGAAAGATTGTAAGAGTTCTAAAGCTTTGAAGAAAGCTTTGGTTGAAGAAAGTTTTTATCAAGGGGGAGTTTGTACAAAGTCTTGAAAGATCATATTTTGAAGATGTCAAGCAACTGAATAAATTTTGAAGATCATTGCTGTTAAAGCTGAATTTATAATTGTTTGAAGAATTTGATGTTTTTGGACTTAAATCCGAAGGGGGAGATTGGTAGGTCTAAAATGTTGTATTCCAGTCTAGTGCTTTATTGTGTTTTACATTGCTAAATAGTAGTTCTTGGTGGTTGTGTTTGTAACGAAAATTACTTGCATTGTAATCTCTAAAAGATCATATATATACAGAACCTTTGAAGAACTTTCTCTCTGCATTTCTTTCATCTGCCATTGTTGATCTTGATTTGTGTTTGATTGATTAATTACTGGAACATCAATCTTGACAAATATAATGACAAAGAAACACCAACCAACTACTTATCTCACAAAATGATTGTTGTGATCACCAACAGTAACACACCCACTAACAGAAGAATTAATCCCAAAATCTCATTGAGTACTTTTTATCAAGAAAATAAAACTTACACAAAAACTTGAACACAACAGTAATGAAATCAAAACAATTGCTCATAGATTGTTTCAGACAAAAAAATCATTTAAACCTAGCAAATAGTCTGACAGAATTTTTCTAAAGAGATTATTTTTCCAACTAAAGAAATGGAAATTATGGATTGGAAACCTAGAAGGAAGAGCAAAACCCAAAAAATAAAAAATAAAGACATGGAGGGAGAAGGAAGAGCAAAACCCACCATCATCTTTACCAATAATCGAATCTGACATGAAGGAACTCTAAATTAGCATTCTAAAACTCAATCGTGAAAAAGCTAACTAGAGAACAATTGGGTAAAACTCACCTGACGTGAAAAACCAAACCTGAGAAAGAAACAAACACCAATCAGAGACGAACAAAGATGGATGGGGAACAAATGAACTTGTATTTTGATGTTGAGAAGAAAGCGAGGGATGAACTTGAGAGTTATAGGGCACCTTGGGAGCAATAATCCATCGGGAGCATGAATAGTCGTTTTGGGGGAAGGAATCGATCGGTATCATGAATAGTCATTTGAGGAGAAGGAATCCGTCTTGAGAGATAGAATACATGGTGGATAAGGAATGGTGTTAAGAAATCTTGTACATTATGCATGGATGACCTTAATTAAGAGATTTTAAAACTAAATGTATGAAAATGTTGTACTTTATGCTAAAAACATTGTCTTTAAGACCTTTATAAAATCTGGTTTATATGGTAGTATAGATATAGATAAGAACAAAGAGATCAAATAGAAGAGCTTATATCCTAATTTGTTCCCTTGTTCTCCTAGAAGAGCTTATATCCAAATTAATCTCTTAATCAAAACTTCAAATTCAACAAAAAAAGAATGTTTCAAGAAAATCTTGAAGGTGATTACAAACCTGGATTTTTTGGTCTTTGAGGAATGAGTGATCAACAGTCGGCAGGTATGAGATGTGTATACAATCGATGCTATCCCATCCGGGTTTTGCTTGTATCATGCAAATAAGAATAAATTTCATTTTTACCTAAGAAAACCATCATTTTTGAACGATAGAATATGGATTTAGTTTTAATAAGATTCCTATTCAAATGGTTTATTTATGAACAATGGTTTCATTTAGAACAACCTTTAATAAAAAGGTGCATAATATAGATTGCTTTCAAGAATAATAGCTACTCACTGTCAAGTTTAAAAGCATATAAAAGCAGACATGATATAGATTAGTTTGAAGAATAGCAACTACCAAGTTTAAAAGCAAGGCATAAATGGTAGGAGAATGTAACACCCCAAGATCACATTTGCATATAATCATGTATTTCATATATCAATAATACAAATTTACACCGTTGGTCCCAATATCAATAAAAGCTACATTACAAAAGTACCTACAAAATTCTTCCACATATTCCCAATACAAAACTTGTATACATAACAAGTATTTAAGTACAAAAGATAACACATCATCCCAAAAGCAATCATATATTCTTCATATTTTTCTTTCCCTTTATTGTCAGACTGTGTCGGACCTATAACACACATTTTGAAATACAAATGAGGGTTAGACCTTGAGGTATAGTGAGAAATCCATTTGTTTGCTATTACATGGTGAAAAATCACCAAAATGCTTTTACAAACCCAAATTTGTATTAAAAAACAACGTTTTATCAAAACTAACCTCTTACGTTTTATCAAAACTAACCTTTTTTGTCACATCAAAATAATGAGACAATACCCCTATATCGCATCAAATAATCAAATAACTTATTTATTGCATTATACAAAAACTCATCGCATCATATAGATAAAGTCATAAATTCCTCGCATCATATGGGTGAGACAAACTCATTTTCTCGCAACACTGTGGTGCGAGAACCATCTCATAACATCGTACTAAATGCGATAAACCTAACTCGCATCAATAAGATGCGAAAAGTAAATCTTGTCGCATCACAAAGATGTGACAAACATGCTCCTCGCATCACAAGGATGTGATAAAGCAAGTCATTGCATCAATTGGACGCGACAACTTCAAGTCATCCCATCACACAGATGTGACAATTTCAAGTCATCCCATCACACAGATGCGACAACTTGAAGTCATCCATTCACACATATGCGACAACTTCAAGTCATCGCATCATAAGGATGCGACAACAAATTGTCATATATAAAAATCCATTTTTCACATTTATTTGATTTTGCCACCCTTATAATCAGAATAAATCTCTCTTGATTATGCCACCCTTATCCTGAAATACATCTATCCTGATTATTCCACCCTTATATAAAAAATATACCTCTCTTGATTATGTCACTCTTAGTCCAATAATTTGATATTAACATATCAAAACACAAAATTATACTAAATAATAGCATAATCTTAGTTTCAAAATCCCCAAATAAAGAACTGTACGGTTATATTTTAACTGAAAAAGGAAAGACTATAACATAAAACTCACCTTGAATTATAAAGAGATGAACGCTGAAACTGAATATAGAGATAATACACTTCGATAGATAAAAGGGATCATCATCAAATCAGTGAGAGAGATGATCAATAATATCCCCTATTTAATAATGACAAAGCAACATAAAAAAAATTGCTTAAGTTACATTAGTAAAGAAAATGTACTAGTAAAATACTTCTTCCTTTTAACTGTTTTGTGATTTTTTTCAGTGATACAGTGACTTATGTAAATTTACTTAAAATTGTAAAGGATTACAAGTTCAAGGATAAAATGACATAATATTGATAACTGAAACCGAAATCATATTCACTGACTAGAAATTTGTCAGTGATTGTAAAAGAACTAGAACACATAAATAGGTGTCCCTTTTACTCAATTTAGGGATCTTTTTTTTTAGTGAATTGATACTTTATTGAATATTTGAAGAAGGGAAAATATTACAAGTCATTTATCATTACTGGACCTAATACATAGCTATACACTAAAAGTAAAGAAAAAAAAATAAGATTACAAGATAGAAAGGACATCTAAGTTGCTAAAGTTGAGATACCTTGGGACCTCTTTCCCAAGCTTCTTGCGTCTCAGGATTTCCCTTGTGATCATGCGCTCCATCATCTCTCTAAAGATATCATCATTGAGCCAAGTCCTTAGAAATTCTAAATGATCTATTGGATAGAGTTGGAACTTGAATACCCGCTGGAACCTGTATTCACTGTCATAGTCAATTAACATAAGTCCAAGCTTAGGTTTCATGTGCACTGTGTTCGGTATGTAAGGACCCTTCGTAGTCAGTGTTAGGTTCAACTTTGAGAGATCCGACTTCTTTCGATCCTTCAGAATTTTATCCAAAGAAAATTTGTCTCGTGCTCGTTCTTGTTGGATGGTCCTTCTTCAAGATCTGAAAGGTGTTTTCTTCGACAGGGCGCCTTCTTTGGCAAAGGAGGGACTTCAACGATCTTGGGCACCTTCTTGAATAAATGATTCAAGATATCTTCAATCAGTGTCTTGTGACAACATCATCATCGAAGCCATATTGGCCGAGGTAAGAAGGGTACTCAGTGAGAACATCTTGATTCTCTCTAAAGATGATGTTGATCCTTTCTAATTTATTTGATGATGATCCTTTTTATCTATTGAAGTATAGTATATCTGTTATTTAGTTTCAACGATCTTCACTAAGTCTGTTCAGTGATCGTTGAACGTGTATTATAATTCGTTCAGAGATTGTTATACTTCAAGAAGACGAAACTCACACCACAAATCATTCGGCAATGTTGTAGAGAAAAGCTGAAGATTAGAGACCAGCAAGCTCATAATCTGAAGAGACATTTAGTGATTACAAGCTCCTCAACGTATGTGTGAAGTCTGCGTAAGTTTCAATGAATATTGAAGAGACATTTCAACGTCATTCCAGTATTCAGTGATCAAATGAAGCTTACCAAGAACGATTGTTTTGGTCTTCTCCTCCCTCACACAAAGGAAAATTCAATACCTTTTCAAGAGTATAGTATAGTACAAAGCCACTCTATACTGCTTACCTACTTTATGAAATGAGGACTGCTCGTATATAGCCCAAAGGACTGTTTACCGTAGCAAAAGACAAGCTTTCCTCCAAAATCTTGACAAATGCTTTGTACCTTTCAAATTGCATTTAATGCAATGAGTATAAGTAGTTGAATGTTCTCTTCTCAGTTATCAATCTTACTCACCACTAACTTACCAAGAAGTTACTTCTCTCACTACTCCCTGTCTAAGAGAAAGATCCACTTTGAACAAGTGAAGAGCACTTTTATTCTTATCTTTATTTCTTGTAGAAAATCTTTTTTCTTTGCTATTTGTGTGTGTACCTTAGATTGTTTAGATAGGTTCTTTACCTTATCTCTTCCACAAACAATTTGTAAAATTTGTATTGATCTTCTTTATCAATATATAATTTTTAAAAGTGAAAGTTTCTGTGTTTGTATTCATCTCCCCCCTTCTAGAAATTGATTACCTATAACTCTTGTAGATCCGGTTGGGTCCAACAAGTAGTATCAGAGTAGCATTTGCTTTTTAGTGTTGTTTTGTTGGTTAATTGATATATTATTATCTCTTCTTCATTAGATAATTTATTCCTGTTAAAATGGCTCTGCAAAACACTAGCACCCACTTTCATGATAATGGCTCACTTGCCAAACCTTCCCGTTTCATCAGAGATAACTTCAGTCTCTAGAAGAATCGGATGTCTCTATTGTTGGAAGGTGTGGATCCTGAGATCCCATACTATATAGAGAATGGACCTTATGCTCCATCCCCTATCTCTCCAGCAGTTCCTATAACTGCTACAACTGTCATGATTCTTGAACGATAGATTCCAAAGCTCCCTCATCAATGGAGTGATGAAAACAATAAGAAGGTGGCTTTAGACACTCGTGTGAGGTCTATAATAGCCATGGATTTTCATGACGAGGTATATCACTCAGTGATGAAGCTTAAAACCTCAAAAACCATGTGAGACACTTTATTTATTCAATATGAAGGTAATTCTGAAGTACAAGAATCGAGAAAGATATATCTAGTAAGACAATATGAAAGCTTTCTATGTGGAAAGACTAAAACTTTGTCTAAAGTGCATCAACTTTTTACTTGTCTTCTTATTGATTTGAGAACAGTTGGAAGACAATATCCCAACTTAGAGACACTGACAAAGTTCCTAGAACGATCGCTAGAATCATGGGATCATTATACCTTGTGTCTCAAGATGTCCAAGGACATGACCTCCATCTCTCTCAGTACCTTTTATAGGATATTGCTTAATCATAAGCAATCCCGTCAGCTGAAGAAGAATCTTCTTAAAAACTCTAGGGAAATGAAAAGCTCTCTGTTAGCTTTAATATCTGATTGCCCTTCAGCTGACTCTTCTGTTAGATCCTTCTAAGTTTGAGGGATTGTTAGACGTTGATCTTTAAGATTTTGATGAGTTACTGGCCCTTCTTACTAACTCCTTTTGGAGATCCACCAAAAAAAAGAAATTACCGTAGATCTCCCTTGCTGACCCTTTCTGAAAATCCAAAGTCAAATCCAATTGACAAGGCTTTCGCGATCTATTAGTGAATAGAGGTCCAACAAGACTGCGACGCCATTTTCTATGCCCCCATCCTCCTTCATATCTAAAGATAATAAATACTTGAAGCTGAAGGAAAAGTACAAGAAGATGAAGAATTTTTACCATAAAGGCAAAGGTCTTGTCGCTGAAGAGCATGAATAGGTTGATTTTTCTGAAGAATCATCCTCTGACGAGGAAGATATGGCCTATCATTGTCTAATGGCCAAGAATGTCAAAGATGAACCATCAAAGATATCATCCTCCAGTTATCCCTTGTCATATACTCCTGTTCAAGTATGTTCTCTGAATAAACCATCTTCTTCTTCTTCTGATAGCCTATCTGTACTAGATACGTTGACGGTTGACGTTTACAATGCTCTGAATGGCAAGTCCAAAGCTAAAAAGCTTGATCTTGATCTTTAAGAACACTTAGAGAAATGTCCTTCTAAGATCGAACAGCTGACTAAGATTGAAGAAGATCTTAAAGATTAGTTCATGGTTAACCAAGCCATAAACATCAAACTCGAGCAGGTTATCGCTGGGCGTGAGCAAACTATTACTGGACTCAAGGCTGAGAAAGCTATCATGTATGGGGTGGTGCAAAGCCTCCATCAAGGCCTCTGGGATCATTAATGCTCAGATCCCTACCAAGGTGAAGAGTGGTCTAGGATTTTCCTATGATCAGGAAAAAGTATCACTTCCAAGTCCCTGCTTAAGTTTGGTACTTTTGTCTCTTACATTTCTGAAAACTCTTCTTCTCAATACTCTTCTACTGGCAGTCATCTTGAAGGAAATCCCTCGAGTTTAGGATGGAAAGACAAAGGTAAATCCATTATCATTGCTCCTTTTCCCAAGAAGGCTAACCAGTCAAATTGACCTAAATCTAAAGCTGCTTTCAGCTATAGGAAGCGTAGACACTGTGGTGAAACTTCACATATTGCCAGCAAGTGTCCTTCAGTTACCAAATCTGGTCCACCAGCTAAGGTAAATAATGTAGCCAAGGCTGAAAAGTTAACCAAGGAGAAATCTGCCACCAAAGTTATGAAAACAACTAAGGTGAAGAAGCCCACCGAACCCTCTTCTTCAGGCTCCATGAAGACACCTGCTGACCATAAGTCTTTAGCGTCAGTGGATGTCGCGTCTAACTCCGCTGGACCTGTTGAGAAATGGGTACCAAAGCATTCTTAATTTGTTTTATTGTGCCAGAAGTCAAAGGCATTTGGTATCTTTGTAGTGGATGCTCAAGACATATGACTGAAGAAAAATCCCTACTCAATGACCACAAGGATGAAAGAGACCCTTCGGTGACCTTTAGAGTAAACGAAAAAAGGGATTTGGTATATTAACCAACGTTGCTACCATTTTCAAACGTGTTGCATATGTTGAAGGACTGAAGCACAATCTTCTTAGCATCAAGCAGTTGTGTGAAAAAGATTTCACAGTGAAATTTTTTAAGAATTCATGTTATGTCTTTGACAAATATGACAAGCTTGCTGTTATAGATTCTCGTATAGAGACTGCGTATGTCATCAGCATGGATTCTCCCTTCACTGAGAATATTTTTTTTCTTTCTAAAGCCTCTTCAGATATCAACTGGCTATGGCACAAATGACTCTCTCATCTCAACTTCAAGACGCTGAATAACTGTCCCGAAAGGATCTTGTCACTGGCCTTCATCAGCACTCCTTTCCAAAGGAATATCTTTGCTCAGCGTATGAAAAGGTAAATCAGAAAAAGGATAACTTCAAATCTAACGAAGTCTCTTCAGTGACTTCTCCTCTTCAACAATTGCAGATGGATTTATTTATTCCAGTCAATGGGCAATCTATAGCTGAAAAGAAATATACACTTGTCATTGTTGATGAGCATTCTAGGTACACTTGGGTCTTCTTTCTCAGATCTAAGAGTGATGCACCTAAAGATATCATCTCGTTCATAAAACACATAGAAGTACTAAACAACATCAAAGTACAGTCTATCGGGAGTGATTGTGAAACTGAATTTAAAAAAACAATACCATTGATGACTTTGTTGGTCCCAGCTGGATCTATAAGAATGTAGAGGTGATCAGTTTGTATAATTGGGGGGGGGGGATGAATACAAGCAAAGAAAATTTCACTTTTAAAAATATATATTAATAAAGAATGATCAATACAGATTTTTGCAGATTGTTTGCGGAATAGAAAAGGTAATGAAAACCTATCTAAAATAATCTATAAATACACAGATACATTTAGCAAATATAAGAGATTTGTCGAAAGAAATATAGTAGAGATATGTTCTACTTGGGTATGAATCTTATAATTAGAGAGAAATTCTAACTTGCTTAAAGATAAGCGTTTATGTATATTTGAGTGAAGAGAACACTCAGCTATTTATACCCATTGCATTAAATGCAATTTAGAAGAGGTAGAACACGTGTCAAGATTTTAGAAGAAAGCTTGTTCTTTGCTACATTAAATAGTACTATTGTCTATTCATGAGCAGAAATCCTGTCATGGAGTTGGGGGCACTAGAGTCGACCAAACGGCTTCGTGCAGTACGATACTCTTGAGAGGGTATGGGTTTGTTCTTTGTGTGTGGAAGGACAAGACAAAAACAATCGTGCATGGCAAGCTTCATTTGATCACTGAATACTGGAATAATGCTGGAGGTTTCTTCAGCATTCACTGAGGCTTGTGCAGTCTTCACACGTATGTTGACCAGGTTGTAATAACTGAATACTGCTTCAGATCACGAATGAATTAGTCACTAATTTTCAGTTTCAGTCTTCGACATTCACTGAAGGTTCTTGGGTATGAGTTTTGTCTTGAAGTATCGCTATCCTTGTGGGATTACAATACATGTTTCAGCGATCACTGACCAGACTCAGTGATGATCACCAGAACTGAATAGATAGAAACATCAAACTTCGATAGGTAAAAATGGATTATCATCAAATCAATGAGAGAGGGGATCAACAATCTCCCCCATTTGCCTTAAGGTATAATAGTAAGGAATAGTTACACATAAAGTACATGTCCCTTTTAATTATTTTGGGATCTTTTTCAGTGATATAATTTTTTACTACATAAGTTTTCTCAAATAACAAGTTTAAGAAAAGTATATAAGAAGGAAAACTGAAACTGAAAGCATATTCACTGACTGAAGATTTTCAGTGAATGTAAGAGCTTACTAGAACTCATAGAGATGTGTCCGTATTACTCTTTTCAACGATTTGTTTCAGTGATACTGATGAAATACTTCTATTATTCAAAGAAGAGGAATACAAGTGTTACAACAATATATTCTAGACTTATTACATATAAGTTGTACACTTAAAGAAAAGACAGAAAAATGAAACTTATAATGAAAAATAAGATTTACAAGATAGAAAATTCTAACTAATCTAAGTTGCTGAAGTTGATGTTACCAAGTTCTTTTTCTCCGAGTATCTTTCGACGTAGAAATTCTTCTCCGATCTTGCAGTCTATCATCTCACCATAAAGGTCATTGTCCAACCAATATCTTAGATATTCAAGATGTTCTATATGACAAAGACGGAGCTCAGACACTCTTTGAAAGTTGTGTACGCCGTCATGGTCAAGGAATATGAATCCAAACTCTGGCTTTAGATGCACGGTGTTGGGTGTGTAAGGACCCTTCGCTGGCAAAGATAGGTTCAGCATAGTGATGTCTGGCTTCTTCGAATCCTTTAGGACTTCTTCTAGGGAGAACTTTGTTTCGTGTTCGTTCCTCAAAGTTGGTCCATAATTAGGATCTGAAGGATTTCTTCTTCCACCTTTTTTCAACGTCGTCTTTTTATGTACAACAACAAATTTGGACATCTTCTTGATCAGCTCGCTGAGGATGTCTTCCATTATTTGCTTGTGCCATGACTTTGAGTGTTGAATGGCATGGCAGATTTCTAGCCATTTACTGTAGCCGTATTGTCCAAGGTAGGAAGGATACTCCGTGACAGCATCAAGGTTGTCACTAGAGATGAGCAGTCCACCATCTTTCATTCGTCCAATGATTGTGACCACTGAGAGGCTATGGGGACTTATTCTTTTATTTAAATAATCTTCACTCCAATTCTTGTCTCAGACATTCATCTTCATTGCTTTTTGACGTTCAGCTAATTGAAAGCAATTTAGCTTGGGCCTTGAGAACATTCACTATCTTTTTAGACATTTTCTTTGGAAGAACTTGAGAAGAAAGAGACTTGGCCAGCTTTAGGCTGCCTTTAGTCTGCTTTCATTGAAATCGGAGTTCTTCCTCAGCCTTGAGTGCTTCGAGTCTTTCAGCTTCTATAAGGAAGTCAAACTCACAACAACTAGAGGTACGATGAGGAATTTTTACTCTAGTTTGATCGAGTGACTCCTTAAGCTGAGTGATCCGTTGGTCGTTAGGAACACTAGAAGTTGGGTTTTCAGGTACCTATTCTCTGGACGACCACAGGTAGTTGAAGCGAGTTGAAATAGGGAAGTGACGATGGCAAACCTGGAGAGTTCAAAATATTCTTGAGGATCGACAGGTTTGAAGAGAACTTTCAGATTTCCTTCTTAAGCAACACCTTCGCCTTTGGAAGAGGTATTCTGGTTTTTTGCAGAAGTCTCTTTTTCTTTTTATTTATTCTTCTCCCCCTGGGATGATGAATCCCTGAGAAAGACTCCTTTTAGAGCACTGGCTGGTCTGTTGTGGTATTGAATGGTGAAGTCGTCGTCATTGTCGTCTTCATCATCATTACCACCAAGATCTTTTCCAACGTTAAGAAGGGATGGAGAGTCATCGTCATCTTCATCATCTTCATCTTCACCTTCGTCTTCCTCATCACCAGGATCAGTTGCAGGGGTGATAGGAAGATCCTGATCTTCAGTATCAGCTCTGACGGCATTAACAACTTCCTCAGCTCAGCTTCATGGGAAGTGATGGCATCTTCAGCAACAGCTTCATTTGCTTCAACTCTTTAAGCTTCAGCATCAGCTGGTGTTGTAGGGACAGCAGTAGCGCAACTAAGTCTTTCTCCCCCTCTTTGTCATCAGCATGACGAGATAAGAGATTATCAAGACTTAAAGCCATACTGTCCACTCGTTGTTCAAGCACAATAAGAGATCAAGCTTGAAAAAGACTGAGTTCGAGAACTTGGTCCAGTGATAGGCGAGCCATAGCTTTGAAGGAGGGTGCAGGAACTGGAACTGAACGTTGGAGAAGATCTAGTATCTGCTACAACATCTGACCACGCTTGTTAAGCTGAGTCTGCATTTCTTCGGCTTTGCTGTTGAGAGCAGAGATAGACTCAGCATTGGTACGTACATCGGCTTGCACCGCAGATAGTAGTTCTTCCACGTCATGAAATTCAGCTTTGACAGTTCAGAGGTCCGAGGAAAGGTCATCCCTGAGAGGCATGTCTTTATGGACTTTGTTAGACCCCATCTTGTGAAAGCGTAAGTAAGAAGTCTCTTACTCTAGTCAATAGGACTTAGTCTATTGAAGCGGTCTGGACTAAGAGCTCTCATGCAGAAGATCAAGAACCAGAGCTCTTACTCAAAGAGTGAAGGTTCCATTCATACAGAGCCCACGCTCTATCTCCGTGGACGATCAAGTCTTATGCGCCAAAAAGCATAAGCGCTTGATGCAAAGCAAAAACTCCAAGACACAGAGCCTCTGCATACTATATGCAGATCCTCTACATATGCAGAACCTCTGCATAGTACATGCAGAGCCTCTACATATGCAGAACCTCTGTATAGTACATGCAGAGCTTCTGTATAGTACATGCAGAGCTTCTGGTCACTTTCTCCATGGAACGCGCGTGCAAGCCCAGACATTCTCGCAAGTGTCTAACTGATTTGAGACGGCTTGACCTATTCTGCTATACTTTTCAAGGGAAGTCAAATATAAGGATGCAGACTTGGCAACTCAGAGTTTCAAGCCTGATTTATAGCATATTTATTAGACTTAGGCGTATATAAGGAGGCTTCCTCCACAGGTTTAAATTACCTGAGAATGTCGACTTATACTATACCTATTTTATTATGAGATTACATTTAGATTGATTGTTCTTTACTTTCATCTAATAAAAGCATTCGACATATTCAAGTCCTTTCACTGTTCTTATACATATTTTGAATATTTCGATTAATCGTCTTTGATACACTGATTGATTTTCACTCTTATTATTTATAAACTATGTTTTCTGCAAATAAAAGTATCTAGGTTCCAACAATTGGTATTAGAGCCTGCTAATCAAACTCATTGATTAGTCGATCAATATCCATCTGGATTCTACTCTTATTTTTGATTATTCATTTTAAAAAGGATTTTCACTCCAAATTTTACTTCTTTTAAAACGTTTGCTTTTACATAATCTGGAAATCGTTTTTTTAATGTCGTTCATCACTTTTTCGTCATTCTTCTTTTCAAAAGTTTATAATCTAAAATGTCGTCTCAATCATGGAACTCCATGTACAGTGTCGGTTCTTTAACCAAACTTCCGACTCTCATTTGGGAAGAATATCCCCAATGGAAAATTTGGATGATTAACTTTTATAAGGGTCTTGACCTCAAACTTTACGAGTCGATACTAATCCCTACCACTATTATTCCTCGTATTCCTGCTGTTGGTGGTACGGTTGAAGTACCTGCCAGGAGAGTACCCAAGCATCGTCGCGATTGGAACGATGAGGACAAACGCAGAGTGGAGATCGATCAGAAAGCCAAAAGGCTTTTGATCATGGATCTCCCCAATGAGATTTTTCAATCTCTTGACTCGTGCGATTATGCCAAGGATCTATGGATCAATTGGCAAATCAGTTGGAAGGAGGGATGAAGATGAAGAAAAACTGTCGTGCTCAATGCTTGTATGTGTACAATAGTTTCCAGGTGCTTCCCGATGAGTCTTTAGAACAGACTTAACACAGGTTCAACACTCTGATCAACAAGTGTCATAAATGTGACGTGATCAGAACACCAGAGGAGAACAACATGCTCTTCTTGAAGGGGTTGAATACAGAATGGGGAAACTTGACAATGTCTCTCTAGGAGAATCAATATCTGGAGCAATGGACATTGCACGACGTATATGGGACTCTGCAAGATCAAGAGCAAGAAGTGTAGAAAGCCAGGGTCGCTTTGGGTGGACCTCTGGCTCTTTTCTTTGATTCAAAAGACACAGGATCTAGCCAGCCACATAGAGAGCGTAGATCCAAAGAAGATAGGAGGAAAGGAAATAAGGCTCTCATCATGGAGAATGATAAAGAAGACAGAGCTTCTAGCTCTGAACACGATGATATTAGTGCCTTTGCACAATCCTTGGCCCTGATCACCAAGGAATTCCTAATGAAGTTTTGGAAGAAGGTCTTCGAGAAGCGAGGAAGGCAGAGCGATCGCAATAGAGGTAGAGCTTTCGAAGAAAGGAACCCTCCCTCTGTTTTAAACAAGATGGAGGAAGAGCCATCGGATCAGAAGAAGCAAGGTGTTCAATGATTTAGATGCGACAAGATAGGGCACTACTCCAAAGAGTGCAAAGGCCCTTTGGTGAAAGACGAACTACACTACAAAAACAAGCACAAGTATATTCGATCACAAAGGAGTCTCATGGCTAAACAAGAGAACTGGGTCTCTGACTCCACATCCAAAGAAGAAGACCAAGCCCATTTCTTTGTGATGGCTGTAGAGAACGACAGAGAAGAGTTAGGATCTGATTCAAATTCCTAGATATGTTCCATCTCTGGCTATTCTCATTCTCACCTGGAAGAAAGCATCTCTGCTCTAACAAACTATTTTATTAACCTACATCAAAAGCTCTCTGTCGAAAAATCCAAAAGAAAATATTTGGAAAAAGAAAAATTATTTTTTGAACGTGAGACAGAGCTGCTAACTGTAGAGAAACAAGAGTTATCAGTGGAAAATGAAAAACTTTTGCAAACAAAACGATCCACTGAAACCAGTCCTAAAACAGAGTGCTTAGAACAAAAAGCGACTATAAAGAAGAAAGAAACAGAGCTTTTAGAAAAGGAATGTGATAGATTAAATTTTGAGGCCCTCAAAGATTATTTTCAAAAGGAACGGGAGTTCTTACACCAGAGCTTACAAAGAAAAGAGCTCTTGATCAAGAAATATCAAGATGCTCAGTAGGTGTATGAAAAAGTAAATTCTCAACAGGATGGAGCAGTGATAGGTTATACAGACCTAGACCTCACCTAGAAGAAGAAAACTAATCTTGAATCTGTGTTTAGGTTAGGCAAAAAACAAAAACCAAATTTTCCAATTCTGTATACAGCTTCACCTTTCAAGAGATGTCGGCATGAGAGGGGGGCCAAAACTCAAAGATTAAAATTAAAAAATATCTCTTATTCTTCAAAGAGTATGCCACAAGTTGATTTAAAAGGCATACAGAAGACAGAAGATATCTTTTGTTTTGGCTCTACAAATCTTGAACATCTTAAGATTGAGAGTGAGGTTGTGAAACCAAAACCAGATGAAATCAAGAGTTCATCCATAGAAAAGTTTCATAAAACTCTAGATCAAAATTAATGGGTGACTTCACAGAAACGATAAGATAGGTTTTCGAGCAAGATTTGCTTGAGGCCTTGAATTATCCTCTTAAAGGTCATGCAGATTCTTTTGAGAGTAATTCCTTGGATACTTTTGAAAGTTCCTCAAAACAAAAGACGGAAGAACTTCTAGCTCATGCATACGAGAATCTCAAGCTCTTAATGATACCCCTGTATTTCGATATTCACATAAGGATTTTCTTGGCTCTGACTCTGAGTCAGAGGTAAACTCGTTTGAGGAGCAAGTTGAGACAGAGATTGTAGCCAAAGAACCAGAGGTTGCAAAACCTCCTAATGAGAAAAAGATCCTCCTATGTTCTAGTCGTGTAAGCATGACAACAAGTGCTACATCCGCTTCCAAGTTTGAATAGAGGGCAAAGTGTACAAAGTATGTTTCCTCTGCATTGATGGTTCTAATTCAAAATCTAAGCCAATTAAGTTCACTCCAGAACAGAAGGGAAAATCCGCTGCAAACTCTAATTTTAATTCCTCTATTTTAGAGAGGCCTCTGAAGGCCAAAGGAGTAGGAAAGAAGAGATCTGAGAAGAATCATTCAAAGTCGTCTAAACAATCAGATTTAGATAGGAAGTTTGTCAGAAATACCAATGCTAGGAATGATTGTAATAATATATTCTTCAAATCAAATAATTCATTTTGTCATTCAAAATGGGTTCATAATTGTGAATGTTTCTCTCTGCTGCATAAGTTAAAGCAGCACTTCTCTGATCCTAACTGTATTCTCTCTATGTTGATCCCAGATATCTCAATAACACTAATAATCAAGTTAAGGATAACCAAATTATAGTGTTTTAATGAATAAAATGATGTACACTCAAAACTAATGTGTGAACATTCAAAGAATAATCTTGAGTGCCATAGATTTCACTTTATTCCAATAAATATGAAAGTCGTGAGTAGTCTTTGATTACAATAGACCTAACCACCTATTTATACTAGTAAGGTAATAAGAAGATAACTATCTAGTGAGACTATTTAGCTAATCTTCTACTAACAAATAAAGCTTATCTATAATAAGGATAATCATTAAAACAAGATAAACTTTGTAGAATCCAGCTGTTGAATGGTTATATACAGCTGTCTTCCATGGAATATGAGTTCAACCTTATCTTCATATCTTCATTGCTTTCCTCTGGATGAACTGGTGAAGGAAACTTCAAGTGTTAGTATCCAAAGGGGTTATGAAGATGCACTTTCCATCGCATCTCTGGTCAGTTCATCAACCCTCTGGAGGTTCTTCAGACTTAGTCATTTTTTCATGAAGTCTTCCATTAGCCTTCTGGTTCTTCATCACATGTTCGTCCTCATTACTTCATACATCATACTTAAGGAGTCTAACATTCTCCCCCTAAGTAATGAAAGAGCAAACATCATCTATTCTAAGAACATTCAAAGTATAAATAAAGAACAGAGGCTATTCTAAAGAAAAAACATCTTTTGCCAATTTTTCATTGGAACAAATGATGAATTCTTACATTGGTGAAATGAAAATTACAAGACAAAAGTATAAGACTACAGTTAGGGTCTCCCCTGTGATATTTCCCAAAAATTCAGAAGTAGTCCTCTGTAATCGATAACTGTAGATATTTCATGTATCAGTCTCTGTCCATCGTCTGTTGGCACGTGAGATCTGTCCAATCTGTCTCTGATGGCTCTCTGAAATAATTTAAGTGTTTCATTTGAATACTTAAAGGCCTCAGTCAACCTAAATAATTTCTTCGCTCCAAACTCATTTTTGTATACCAGACCCAGTTCTTGTTGAGTAAGGACAAAGGCATATCTCTTATCTTGTAGGCCAGGGAAGTCTTCATTGGGTGGAGTGCAGGATAGTCTTTCGATGCCAAGCTGATGAGCAATCTCGAAATCACTCTTAGCTTGATGCTTCACCAGGGTTTCCATTATCTGCATGATCGCTCTGTTCGCCATCCTAAATCGTATGCCATGATCGTGTCGCTGAGTCTTGTATACGTATAGCTCGATCAAGTCATAAGGATTGAGATTGATCAAGTCATTGTCATTAAAGACGCTGACCTAACCATGGGCTCGCTCCACAGTGTACTCGATGTATTTTATGGCTCGGTTGGTGAAGGTCCTCATTTTGATGTCTATGACCAACTTTATTCCATCGTTTGAGAAAATAGCCCTTGGTGGTTGGGTGGTCTGTCTCATAAACCTATGGTGTAGGAGGTTCATAGATTCTGGTGAAAGGATCGAAGGATTGAGTGTCAGCCCTTCAACACGATCATGGTACAGGTATTGATGGATATTCTCCATCATGACTGGATCCCTTGGTGGCACCTCTGGATGTCTTTTGAGTGACTCCATGTTTGCTATTATTTCATCGACTACCCCATGAGGAGGGTGCCTTGAAGATGCAAGAATATCCGCTTGCACTTGGGTTTGTTGGTTGTGGATTATGTTTGGGTTAATGGTTGACAAAGGGTAGGTGATAGAAGAGTTTGGGTTGGCTCTTGTTCATTGGGATCAGATGGGGTGACTTGTGGTTCAGGATATTGTATTTGGGTGGTTTCTGGTTCATTGAGCTGAGTTGGTGGTTGTTGTGGTGATGAAGGTTGGGTGATTATGGGCTGAGGTTTTATGGGTAGAGTGGTAAAGGGTTGTGTGGTGCATGGTGTTGGTGAGGGGGTTAATTGTAAGTTTGGAGTTGGTGATGGGGTGAAGTGTAGGTTGGTTGGTGGTGTGGATGGTTCTTCATCGGTCGACGAGTTCAACTCGATGGGTTATTGGGATGTGGCAAGGGGAACATGTACGTTATATACATCTTCAAAGGGTTGAGCCTCTGGTTCCCTTGCTTGGGTTGATGGTGGAGATTATTGTTGTGTTTGTGGTGGTGGAAATGGTGTAGCGGATTCTATGTGTTGAGCAGCCGCGGCCTGATTCTCCCCCTCATGAGGTCCAAGACCTTAATCATCGGGGTCTGGGTCCTCATGGCGTGGCCTCTTGTGTGGGCGGTTGCTGGAGCATGAAGCTCTGCTCCTTTTCTTCTTTTTCTCCTTCCTGAAGGATGCAAGATACGCCTTCAGGGCTTGTTGTCTTTGACTCTCCTCCATCGTGTGAACGAAAGAGGTGGTGCGCCTTTGTTGATCAACATGGTTCTGGGAGAGAGCCTTGGTAGGTTGAATAGCACGATGGATGAATTTTGCACTTATCTCATTGAAGGATGAGACAAGTGCCTTTGACAGGGCCCTTAGGTCGACTCTGGTTGCATATTCGATGGTGGAGGTGGAGGCAGGTGGGCGCATGGAGGTGGAGGCTGATGTGGATAGTGGAATGGGGATGTTGGTGATGATATTTCTCACCTCTACAGTGAAGGAAGAGAAGACTTCATCGAAAGAGGGGCCTGAAGAGGGAGGTGGGGGGGGAGAAGGTTGGGGTATGTTGGCTAGTATTGTGGCTGGGAGGGAGGAGAGGGTGTTTCGGATGGTGGTCATTTAGGTAGAAAGAGAGGCTAATGTTTCAATGATGGATGAAGTTGGGGGTGGGGTCGGTTGTGGGATTTGAGATGTGATATTGGCTGGGAGGGTGTTTATGGTTTGGGAGATGGTGTTTAGTTGGGTAGTGATTAAGGCTAAAGTCTTATCGGTCACAGTTGCCTGGGCCTTGAGGGTGGTGATGGAGTGAATGAGGAGTTGGTTTCTTTGGGTGGCAAGGGAAAAGAAGATGTTGTGGTGTTGAGTAATTGTCTGTTGTAGCATTTGTAGACGGGTTGTGTTGTCTCGGCTTTGGGTTTCAAGGGTTGCAAGAGACTGTCGAAGGGGGGTGAGGTTGATGGATGGAGGGTTGTTGACAATCCCTTGTATGATGAGTTTTAGGTCTTCCAAGGACCGCTAGATCGAGTCTACAAAGGCTTGAAACTCAGCCTTCGTGACCAGATCAGCCACATGGGTAACCCCTGCAGCAACGGATGCTGCAGGTTCAGCCTCAGCTCCAGAGGCGCCTTCATGGCCTTGTGAAAATGTGGGTTGTGAAGGACTTCCATCATGTCCTTGATAGCCCTCTAGTGAGGAGCTATCTCGTGACGTTGCTACAACTTCTTCTTCTTCCTCGGCTTCAGAGGCCGAGTAAGAGAAGTAGATGTGTTTCCCCTTCGCTAGATGAAGTATCGAAAAGGGATGTTGTGTACGAATAGGAGATCGCTCTGAACGATCTTGTGGATCAGCAATGCCAGAAGCAACACATGCTTCTGGGTCGTGGCGAGCCATGAAGCGAAGTGGCTCTTATTTCTTCATCGCCCCACTGTTGGGAGGGGGCGATGTATGGTGGGGTTCATCAGCTGTATCATCTCTAGAGGCCCAAAGAATGGCCTCTGGATGGCTGGCTGGGTGTGGGATTGGACTGGGTCATCCTTGTTCAGTACCCCTTCAGCCTTGATCGCTCAGGGTAGTGGTGGTAGTTACCCTTTGGGTAGAGGGGATGGATATTGTATTTGAAGGGCCAGGGGATGCACGAGGAGAGTCATCATCATCTTCTTCATCATCCGATGAAGACGACTCTTGTGCTCCCTCGTTGGTGTCTGGGGATGGCTCTAAGTGCTCTGGGGTAGCTGCCCTCGGTTCTTGGGACAACAGAGAGCGTTCATAGGTCCGCCTTATCTCAGACGTCTTTGGTATGATGCTGAGCATGGCGCGAGAGACTGTCCTCTCAGTGGTGTTGCCGTCCTTGGAGATTGTTGGGCGATGACCATGCATTATCAACTGTGGGGTGAATGGTTCATCGGTCGGTAGTTCGTGTCTCCTCATCACATTCTTGATGAAGAAAGCGAGGAATCGTGGGAAGAGCATGGATGACAGTGGCTTTCCTGTGGCCTTAAGCTTGCACTTCTTGATTACCGCTGTATGGGTTTTGTTGTATATGAGGACAGCGTAGTCCAGCGGTAGGTTGAAGAAGAGGTCATACATGATAGTCATTATGTTGATGTTACCCTGATCCATCGATCCCAGTTTTCAGGTCAGGGCTCCGTTCAATATGGAAAAGAATATGTTCCACATTGGGGGGAGGAATTGCCTCTTAAAATCAGAGGCATTGCGTAGGTCACGATTGTAACCTAGCATGCGGTTGAAGCAGAGGATATAGGAGCTCGTGGGTAATTCGGCGTAGTGGTCAATGCCAAGTTCTTGGCGTGTGGGAATGCAAAGGACTGTAGAGACCTTTGCCTGGGAGATTTTGACAGAATAGATCATGTCGTTTGGAGCGTCAATATCCCCCATGACTCCACAACTGTCGGGGATATACTTGCAAGTCTGCCAGTACTGTTGGACGTATTTAAATGGTACGCCATTGTTGATTAATGTCAACGCCGGTTGTAGTACACAGTTATGGAAGAACTCTATCATGATGGAAAACTTTTCTTTAAACAGGTTGGTTCGAAGGTCGATCACGTGGTTGTTTGGTTTTAAGGGAAGGAACACCAGTGTACGGCAATCGGCGCCGGTTGATTGCACATGGATGTCGTTGTTGTTTGATTCGTGAGAAGCAGAGGATGCCATTGCTAGTTGGGGTTGCAGGTTTTGAGTTTTTCAGTTCGTCTGTAGGTAGTTGCAGGTTTTGAGTTTTTCAGTTCGTCTGTAGGTAGTTGTAGGTTTTGGGAGCGTAAAGAAGAAGTGGTGTGGGGAAGATGTGTATTTATAGGTGGAGGAGGGGAACTGGCAAAAGAAATATTTAAATGGTAATCATGATAGTGGAATACGTGTGGCAAAAAGGTGATTTGGTGGGGATCGTGAGCCATCTTGACGGTTTTGTGCCATTAATGTTGGAGGACACGTGTCGTCATGGGGAGGGTGAATGGGTAATGTGAAGAGGTTTATTGGGAACAACCTGTTTTTATGGCAGGCTTTTGTGTAAGGTGACGTTTGAATTATTTGGAGTAATAAAAGTTTTTCCAAATAATATCTTTTGAAATATCGCACCAAAAACAATTTAAAATTTCATCTAATTGTAAGATTAATACTAATTACGAAGTTTTGGTCTTCTAAAAACCCATGAAGTATAGTTTTTAGTAACAAAAGTTGCAATGTTGTATAATGTTTAAAGATTTTGCAATTAAGATGGGTTTTTGGATGAAAATTGTTTTGTCTTGGAACTAGAGGGGCTCTGGTTGGACATGACTCATTGGATGGGGAATCAGAGGTCTCTAGTTAAACATTCCCTTTTGGGATGAGGAACCAGAGGTTCCGCATGATGAATAAGTTCATTGATGAATTGTTAGGTTGTATGTATAATGAGCCCTGGATAGTCAAACCAGAGGCTCTGGTTAAGCATGGACAACCCATGATGTAGGACCAGAGGGGCTCTGATTGCCTACTCATGTTTTATTCATCATTTTTCTAGCATTTTGGTGTCCAGAGGCTCTGGATAGTAGAACCAGAGGCTTTGGGATGGAAAATGCATATATATGCAATGGAAAGTTCTTTATGATGAATGAAAAAGCTTCCCCTAGAATGATGCATGGGAAGGAGATTGAGTGTAAAACTCCCCCTTGAACCAATAAGTGGTAGGTTCATTTTGATGACAAGAGGCTCTAGTCTATAGAACCAGAGGCTTTGGTTATGAATGATGATGAAAGGATGATATGAAATATGGCTAAGTGTAAGAGTGGGCATGAAAACGAGTGGGTCTTTGAGACCAGAGGGCGTTGGTTCCAAAAACAATAAATCCTGAGGCTCTGGTCTGTAGAACCAGAGGCTCTAGTTGTTAAGGTGATAAAGAAAAGGTTATGAAAGAAGGGTGAATAATATGCAAAATGGTATGAATCGATGGAGCCTTTGAACTAGAGGTCTCTTGTTGCAAGGCGATGCAAAGTAGTATGAGAAAATGGTTAAGTGCATGTATGTGGTGATAGAATGTATGTGCCTTTGAGACCAGAGGGCTCTGGTGTCAAATACTTTGAATTCAAAGGCTCTGGTTTTGTTGAACCAGAGGCTCTGGTTTTGAAAAAGAGTACTATGTGAAAAAGTTCACAAAGTATTTGCTTTGGATCAAAGGTCTCTGGTTCCAAAGGATGAATGATCCAGAGGCTTTGGTCTATACAACCAGAGACTCTTGTTTGGAGGGGAATATTTGGTGAAAAAGTACCAAGTATTTGCTTTGGACTAGAGGTGTCTGGTTCCAAAGGTGATGAAATTTTTTGCCATACAACAAAGAGATTCTAAATGGCCAGAGGCTCTGGTCTTTACAACCAGAGGTCCTGGTTTAGAGTACTTGATTTTTATGGCTATCATAATATTTATCACTCATAGGCATAACCATGAGATATTGAGGATCTCTGGTTTCAGACTAATGATTGCCTCTAAGTGGTGAGATTCAGCATACCCATCTTGCTGACTAGGAACAAAAATATTTTCTCATCAAGAGCTTTTGTGAAAATGTCAGCAAGTTGAATCTCAGTAGGAACAAAGTACATCTCTATATTACCTTTTTCAACATTGTCTTTCAAAAAGTGGTACCTTACATCGATGTGCTTGGTCTTGGAATTCTGCACAGGGTTTGCAGAGATAGCTATTGCACTCTTGGAGTGACAGAGGATTGGTATATTTTCATATTGAAAGCCATAGTCCTTAAGCTGAGTCTTCATGCAGAGAACTTGTGAACGACAACTAGCAGCAACAACATATTCTGCTTCTGCTGTAGAGGTTGAGACACAATTCTGTTTTGTGGATGTCCAACTTACCACCTTGTCCCCCAAGAGTTGACAGCTTCCAGACGTACTCTATCAATCAAGCTTGCACCGTGCATGATCTGCATCTGTATAAGCAATTAGATGAATGCCAGAGTTCTTAGGATACCAGAGACCCAATGAAGGGGTTCCCTTAAGGTCTCTAAAGATCCTCTTGACTGCAGAGAGATGATATTCTTTAGGATTGGATCGATACCTTGCACAAAGACATGTAGCAAACATGATATCTGGTCTACTTGCCGTCAGATACAGGAGTGATCCAATCGTGTCTCTGTAGGTTATGACATCCACAGATTTGCCTGATGGATCAACAAATAATTTGGCTCCTGTAGCCATAGGAGTTCTCATAGATGATGAATTTGAGAGAGAGTATTTCTTTAGAAGGTCAGTCACATACTTCGACTGATTGATGAAAATCCCTTCTGAAGTTTGTTTTATTTGAAGACCGAGGAAGAAACTAAGTTCTCCCATCATGCACATCTCAAATTTGCTTTTCATCAGCTCTGAGAATTTTTTGCAATGTTTTGCATTTGTAGAGCCAAATATGATGTCGTCCACATATATTTGTACTAGTAATATGTCACCTTTATGCTTCTTGAGAAAGTGGGTTGTATCGATTGTACCTTTTTCGAAGCCATTATTGATGAGAAAGGTGGATAGAGTTTCATACCAGGCCCTGGGTGCTTGCTTTAACCCATAGAGGGCTTTGTCCAGAAAATAGACATACTCTGGATGTTTTGGATCGTCAAACCCAGGGGGCTGCTGCATGTAAACTTCTTCTTGAAGTTTTCCGTTGAGGACGGCAGACTTGACATCCATCTGATAGACCTTAAAGCCTTTGTGAGCTGCATAGGCTAGGAATATCCTGATGGCTTCAACTCTTTCGACGGGAGCAAATGTCTCATCGTAGTCAATCCCTTCTTCATAGCAGTAGCCCTTGGCAACAAGCGTGGCCTTGTTCCTTATTACTATGCCATCTTCGTCCTTCTTGTTTCGAAAGACCCACTTGGTTCTTATGGTCGTCTTCCCTTTGGGTAGAGACATAAGGGACCATACTTTGTTTCTCTCAAATTGGAGTAGTTCTTCTTGCATTGCGTCTATCCACTTTGGATCTTGTAGGGCTTCAAAAATTTTCTTTGGTTTAATCATGCTAAGGAAGTTGGCGAAAAGACATTCATTGGCTGTTGCTGATCTCGTCTTTACACCAGATGTTGGATGACCAATGATTCGGTGATGTGGGTGGTCTTTCGTCCACTTGGTGCTTGACTTGGGTTATGGAGCAAAAAGTTGCAGTTCTTCATTGACTGATGGAACTGCTCGCTCCCCCTCGAAGAGATCATCTCCAGAATTAGACTATGGTTCTTGTTCTTGATCTGAAGACACAGAAGAAGTAGAAGGAGAAGTAACATGAGTTTCAGTAAGAGTTGTACATTTAGCATTGAAGACTTCATGTTCTTCATTTGTTCTGGAAGTGGATTTTGCAGTTGGTGCTTGTCCAGAGATTACTTCTTCTTCGAAGATGTCTTCAAATAATTGAGCTAACTCCGATTCATTGGGTTTGCCAAGTGATAAATCAGATGCTCTTCTTTGAAGTCCGAGTCCTGAACTGTTGTGTCCAGAAGTCATTGGTGTGGCGTCATCAAAGGACACATTGATGCTTTCTATGACAATTTTTGTCCTTTTGATGTAGACTCTGTAGGCTTTTGCGGTTTGAGAGTATCCCAGAAAGATCCCTTCATCAGCTTTCTTGTCGAATTTAGCAAGATATTCCCTATCATTGAGTACAAAGCATTTGCATCCAAAGACATGGAAATACTTGACACTTGGTCTTCTTTATTGATGAGCTCATAAGATGTCTTCTGGTGCCTTTTGTTGATGATGGATCGATTATGGGTGAAGCATGTAGCAGAAATTGCTTCAGCCCAGAAGGTAATGGGTGACTCCGATGAAGTAAACATGGTCCTTACTGCTTCTACAAGGGTTCTGTTCCTTTGTTCTACCACTCCATTCTGTTGTGGGGTTCTGGCTGCTGAAAAGTTTTGTGTGATGCCTTCATTGATGAGGTATTCATCTGTTCTGGCATTTTTTAATTCAGTTCCATTGTCGCTTCTAACTTTAATGAGTTTTAGTTGTAGAAGGACTTGGATTCTTTTCATCACCCCAATGAGTAGGTCAGGAACATCTGATTTCTTCTTCACAAACTCAACCCAGGTGTATCTGGAGTATTCATCAACAATTACCAATATGTACTTCTTTCCTGAGAGGCTTTGTGTAGATATGGGCCCACAGAGATCAATATGAATCATATCCAAGGGCTTGGTGCAGGAGGTTTTTTATTTTGTTCGGTGAGAGGCCTGTTTTAGCTTTCCCATTTCACAGGCTGAGCATAGATGATCTTTTTCAAAGTTGAGATAAGGAATCCCCTTGACCAGCTTCTGTTTGGCTAGTTTTCTTAAGACATCAAAATTCAGGTGTGAGAACTTCTGGTGCCATAGCCAATGTTCATCGCTCTTGTGGGTTAGAAGGCAAAGGGTGTCTTGTCCCTTAAAGGATTCAAAATCCAGAAGATAGAGATTCCCTTCTCTCTTGGCCTTAATAATGGTTTGACCGGGCTTTGTTTCTATGATACAGAAACCTTTGTTGAACTTGACTTTAAGACCCTTGTCGCAGAACTGGCTTATGGTTAGTAAATTGTGCTTCAAACCTTCAACATAAGCCACTTTGCTGATGGAGATGTTGCCTTTGATGAGAGTTCCGTATCCCTTGATGGTTCCCTTGCTGTTGTCTCCAAAAGTGACAGAACCTCCAGATCTTTCGATGAAGGAGGTCAGCTGGTCCTGCAAGACAAATTAAAGGGTTTTAGGTATCCATTTCTTGATGGGTCTACGTTTGTTAGTAGGTGATACCACTCTCTTTTCATTGCCCTTAGCCTTTGCAGGCTTGGGTTTATTATCATATCCCTTGCCCTTGGACTTGGGCATTTTCACGTTCTCATCGGTTTTAACTTTGTAGCGATAAACGTGTTGGGAGAATATGCAGCGATGTGCCAACATGTGATACCTTAGGTTTTGTAAAAGAGCTAAACATTGACAATTATTATACTTTGGGCATGAATGTCTAACGTTCTTTTTATTCGCTGAAAATTATGAAGTAAATGCAGGGGATGTAAATCTTGTCCTAGCATCGGTTGTTTTTACAAACTTCCTATCTAGTTCAGATTTTTTATTTGAAGGGATCTTTGTCTTTACTTCTTTTCTCCTAAGGAAGGACTGCTTTTCTTCAGCTGAATGAGAGGAAAAGTGGTGGTTAGTTTTCTCAGAGGCAGGCCACTTCTATTTTTGCTCACGAGTAAACTTAATGAACTTAGATAATATACTAGGGCCTTTTGAGTCATCGTTGGCAGATTTTATATTTCTTAGTTTTCCTTTTCCTTTGTCCGAAGATTTCATCGATGGAGAATTACCAGATTTCATTGGGGGTTTGAAGTTTTGAGGCTTCTTATTCTCATTGATCTTTGGTGATTCACAAACTATCTCTTCTTCAGATTCGGAATCTAGAAAGTCTCTCACTGATTTCTCGAAATCGAAATTAGCATAGATGTTTGGGGGAGGTGTGGGTTCAGAGGATGATGCTTTAGAGTGATCTGCTTGAGGTTCCATCAATTCTGACTTAGATGAACTTTCAGTTTTACTTGGATTGTTCATCGATTCATCAACTAATGGTTGGATTCTTCTTTTTTTCAACAGTACTTGCTGATGAATTGGAGTTGATAACCAGAGACTCTGGCTTGACCATAGGTTTTCCATCGGTATCTGATTTGAAGATGTCATTCCTTTCATCAGAATTCTTACATGTACTACTCTGGTACAACACATTTTCAAAATCCTGTCTTAAAACGACAGTTTTTCCATCGACTTTAACTCTTTCAAAATTTGCTTTTGGTTTCGGGGTAAAGTCAGGTTTCTGAATACATCCAACTTTAAAGTGGATTCAAGGGTGGATTTCTTTGTTTCCATGAAGGAGTCCAATTCATTGAATCCAATCCCTTGAGTGTCCGTTTGACCATTTAACTTTTCATAAACATCTTGGGCATCTTTGTATTTCTTCATCAGAAGTTCATTGGTTTGAAGCTTCTAGTGAAGAATCTCCCTTTGTTTTTGAATGAAATCTTTGAGAGCTACTGAGTTAAGTCTCTGTGCCTCAGATTCTTTTAAGGCCTTAGTTTTCTTTTCTAAGTCTTTGGTTACTCGCTTGTTTATTTCCAGAAGTTTTTCTTCCTTATTTTTTAAGAGCGGCGATGCGAGTCTTTGCTTTCATCAGTTCAACTTTTTCTTCAGTTAGAAGATCATTTTCTCTTTTGTAGAAACTAACTTCTTTTTCCGCTTTAAGTCTTTCAGATTTTTCAAAGCTTAATTTTTCTTTTAATTTTAAAAAGTCCTCTGAAAGTTTTATTACCGTTAACTCTAGCTCAGATGGAGCCAAACTGGTTTTCTTGGATGTGGACTCACATACCTGATCATCAGTGTTAGAGGCAGATTCTGCATTGGACATGGCCAATAGACAGATGAGTGCTTTGGCTTCTTCATCGGATGAAGAATCAGACACCCAGTTTTCTTTCTCAGCCATTAGGCTTCGCTCTCTAGGATTGTACTTCTATTTATTCTTGTAATAGTCAGCATCCTTTACCAGTCATCCTCTGCATTCTTTGGAAAAATGACCGATTTTTCCGCACTTGAAGCAGCGGAGGTCATTTTTTCTTCCATCTGTCTCCTCTTTTTTCTCCTCTCTTCTATCTTCTCTTCTTTCTTCTCTCTCTTCTCTTCCATCTCTTTTGTCTTCTCGATGATAAAATTTAGATGGCTTCCTCTCATATGATGGCTGGTATCTTTCCTTCTTGAACTCTCTTCGTTCATAGGGTTTCTTGATGAACTTTTTCTGGAACTGCTTTGTAATCAAGGCCAGAGATTTGGCAAAGGCTTTGATATCATCATTTGATTCAGATGTATCATCTTCAGATTCTGATTCCACCACCAGTGCTTTCTTTCTTTTCTTCTTGTGGTCTCTGGTGGAGGTCCTTGAAACTTCCTTTTCTTCAGCTGCTAGAGCCAGGAGTCCTCCGATGGACACCTTTTTCTTCATGATGTCATTCTCTTGTGCAGCAAGCGTTCCGTATACGTCATGGAGTGACCAGCCGTCTAAGTCATGATTTGCTTGAAGGGACATTGATAGTTGTGTCCATTCATCGTCGAGACTTTTAAGGAATAAAACATTGTTTTCTTCCTTTGTTCTGGAGATATCATTTCGACGACATTGATTAATCAATGTGTTGAAACGATCGTATGTCTTCTGTAACGGTTCATTAGGAAGAGCCTTGAAGTTGGTGTATTCGTTGAGACATTGGGCTCTACGATTCTTCTTTGTTTTTGCCCCAACTTCCAAATGGCTTGCCATCTCATCCCATAGTTCCTTGGCAGTGGAACATGCATCAAGAGATTGGAAGATTTCATTGGGTATGGCCATGATTATCAGTCTTTTGGCCTTTTTGTCGGTCTCAACCCGCTCTATGTCGTCTTCATCCCAATTCTTCTCATCCTTGGGCATGTACTGGGCGGAAATTTTATTTGTGGTATTTGTTTCTGGGACTCTTGGAACAAGAGTCTATGGAACATAGGGACCCTCCATGACAGATCGTAGAAGGTTTCTATCCATCCCTTCCAGAAAATTCACCATTTGTATCCTCCATTTTGGGTACTCTTCACTTTAAAGAGTTGGAAGTTTGATGAAGGAACCAACACTGTAGGCGGAGTTCCAGTTGGCCATTATGATATTTTTTTTTGGAAGAGAGAAAGTTTACATTTTAGACAAGATATTTTTGTGGAACACGTGAATTTAGAGATTTTTGATGATCGTTTGATTGGAAAAACAATCAATTGGCTCTGATACCAATTGTTGATCCCATATCTCTCAATAACACTAATAATCAAGTTAAAAATAACCAAATTATAGTGTTTTAATGAACAAAATGATGAACACTCAAGAACAATGTATGAACATTCAAAAAATAATCTTGAGTGCCATAGATTTCACTTCATTCCAATAAATATGAAAGTCGTGAGTAGTCTTTGATTACAATAGACCTAACCACCTATTTATACTAGTAAGCTAATAAGAAGATAACTATCTAGTGAGACTATTTAGCTAATCTTCTACTAACAGATAAAGCTCTATAATAAGGATAATCATTAAAACGAGATAAACTTTGTAGAACCCAGCTGTTTAATGGTTATCTCCAGCTATCTTCCATGGGATATGAGTTCAACCTTATCTTCATATCTTCATTGTTTTCCTCTGGTTGAACTGGTGAAGGAAACTTCAAGTGTTAGTATCCAAAGGGGTTATGAAGATGCACTTTCCATCGCATTTCTAGTCAGTTCATCGACCCTCTGGATGTTTTTCAAACTTAGTCAGTTTTTCATGAACTCTTCCATCGGCCTTCTGGTTCTTCATCACATGTTTGTCTTCATTACTTCATACATCATACTTAAGGAGTCTAACACTCTAGGTCATCAAGTATAAACTCCAAGAAGACCCAGAAGAGAAAGAAGGCTCCTAAAGCCAAGTCTGGTAACTCAGGTGATGAGACGAAGCCTCTCCCAAAAGCTAAAAAGCAATCTTCTATCCCTAATCGAGGACACATTATGAAATGGGTTCTAAATCCCTATACTTTGTTTTGTAGAAGCCGCATGTGGACATTTGATATCTCGACTCTGGATGCTCGAGAGACTTGACCGGCAATAAGAGGTTGCTCTCCTCATACAGAGAGAAGATTGGAGGAAAAGTAACCTTTGGGAATAACATGCAATGAGAGATAAAGTCATATGGAGATCTTCTACAAGGTAAGGTTTCTGTCTCTAAGGTTGCTTATGTCTATGGGCTTAAACATAATCTTTTGAGCATAAGTCAACTATGTGATCCTGGCTAGAATGTCATGTTCCAAAAGGAAGCTTGCTCTATTACGTCAGAATCAGGTCAAGAGTTGCTAAGAGCCAAACGAAAGGGAAATCTATATCTCATGAAATTCTCACCAAGAGATAATTCAGAGACTCTTTGTCTCATGTATCACAAGTGTGAAGAAGCTTGGCTCTAGCATCACAAGCTGTCTCACTTAAATTTCCAAAATATAGAGAAGCTTGTGAAGAATAATCTGGTTGACGGACTTCCTGCCATAAAGTTCGAAAAGGACCATCTCTGCTCTGCATGTGAAATGGGAAAGCTCAAAAGAGCATCCTACAAAACAAAGACAGACGTGTCTTGTGTTAGACCTCTACATATGCTTCATGTGGATCTTTGTGGTCCAATCTCTATGTAGAGCTTGTCTAGTAAGGAGTATATCCTAGTCTTAATTGATGAATACTCATGATATACTTGGATTGAGTTTGTAAGGCAGCAATCAGATGTCCCAAAGCTACTGATGAAGATGATGACCAAGATTCAAGTTCTTCTACAAAGCAAAATTCAAAAGCTGAGAAGTGACAATGGAACAGAGTTTAAGAACGCAATGATTGATGCATACTTAGACAAGGAGGGCATAACTCAGAACTTCTTTGCAGCAAGAACACCACAGCAAAATGGTGTTGTAGAAAGAAAGAATCGTACTCTGGTCGAAGCAGCAAGGACAATGCTAGCAAGCTCTGGTCTTCCAACCCATTTTTGGGCTGAAGCCATCTCAACCGCTTGCTTTATCCAAAATAGAGCAACAGTGGTGAAGAGACATATGAAGACGCCTTATAAATTAATCAACCAAAGAAAGCCTAATGTTAAATTTTTGCATGTTTTTGGTTGCAGATGCTTCATTCTGAATGACCGTGATCAACTTGGCAAGTTTGACAAGAAGGCCGATGAAGGAAAGTTCATTGGTTACTCCACGAAAGCCAAGGCATACAGAGTCTTCAATCAACGAGCCAAGATTGTCATGGAAAGCATCAACGTCTCGTTCAATGATAAAGAACATGTGACTTCAGAGTACCTCAGCTCTGGACTCGAGCTTAACAAACAAACTTCCAATTCTCAAATGAAGTCAAGGGAATTGGAACTCAAGCTCTTATTTGAAGACTTCTATGGGGATGAAGACATCTCTGTATGTGCACAAAGAGATGAATCTGCCCTTGTAAGTGAAGAACCACAAACTACAAGTACATCTGACTCTGGTCCTTCAAACACCTCTGCTTTCTTTGGTGATCATGTGAATCCACAACCAGAGCAAACAAGCTCTGCAACAGAGCCCAGTTTCATAGAGCCCGAGCACAATACCTCTGGTTCTGCACCTGGCTCCTTTGTACCATTATCCAAGGGGGAGCAAGCAGAACCTTCTTCGCCATCAACGAGCCAAATGCCTAATATGCCTATGGAACATGTTAAATTTTCCCCGACCTCTTCTTCATGCTAGATCATTGAGCATGATTGAACAGTGGATAGACATAATAGCACTAAGTCTTATAACCACTTCTCTAGTCATGCTGATGACAAAGAGGGGGAGAAAGACTTTACTGTTGCTGTTGCTGCTGTACCTACAACTAAAGCTGAAGCTGAAGCTCAAAGAGCTGAAGCTAATGAAGCTGAGGTTGTTGATGATGCCATCACTTCCCATTAAGCTAAAGAAGCTGAGGTTGTTGTTGATGCCGTTAGAGCTGAGGCTGAAGCTCATGAGGAAGACCTTCATATCACCCCTGCAGTTGATGCTGGTGATGAGGAAGATGAAGGTGAAGATGATGACGATGAAGATGACTCTCTATCCCTTCCTGACACTGGAAAGGATCTCGGTGATGATGATGAAGACGACGATGACGACGACTTAACGATTTAGTACCACAAACCTGCCAGCACTCTGAAAGGAGTCTCTCTTAGGGATTCTTCATCCAGGGGAAAAAAGAGAAAGAAAAACAGAAGGAGACTTCCACAAATAAACAGGACACCACCTCAAAAGACAAAGGTGTTGCTGAAGAAGGAAATCTCAAAGTCATCTTCAAACCTGTTGTGCAAACTTGGGAGGCGCCACTTGCAGCTGGCAGTCCACGTGGCATTTCCCCACATACTGTGAGAAAACTGCTTTAGTTTTCAGACGATTGGGGCGCAATACTCTCGAGTGCTTTATTTATTTTTCTATTTATACAAATCAGTTTTTCCCCAATTTCTTTTTACGCTTACAAAGATTTACAAAGAACTCGTCGTCTTCAAAGCTTCAAAAACGGCCATTGATTCTCCTTCAAGCTTTCAAACCATTTTCTGGAACTACATTCTGTGGTGGAATCTTCATCTTCATTCGTCAAGTAAGTGAATCAAACCTTTTCTTCAACCCTGGTAAAGAATCAAGAACCGATTATTAAAAAAAACCCTAGTTTTTTAAACCCTCCATTTTTCCAAAAAACCTGCAACAATATCTTCCTCAGAATCTGGTAACTCTCAAACCCACACCACTACCCTAAAGAGCGTTGACGAAACCAGCCAAAACATGGTTCCTCTACCACTCAAACCAAATAACCATGCCCTTCAACTTTCTTTAGAAAACTTTGACCAAAAATACCACCTTGTTATTGATATCCTTCAACATCACTTTTTGAACCACGCTTTGACGAACACAGATGACCTTGTACCTGAAAGATTTATCTAGGAATTTTGGCAAACCTATGCCATTACTGACTCCTAACGAGGGATTCTTGGAGACATTTATGTGCCGTCTTCAAATGAGTTTATCAACGTTCGTATTTCGAGGTCCCTGTTCTCCTACGTTTTTCAAATCCCCACAAAAACGAACCTAGGGCTTAATGAGTATCCCCCTCTCCCATCTGGGGATGAAATCGTCTCTTTCTTGAAATTCTTGGGGTACAACAAGCTATCCAGTACCTGTCTTAATACCGTCGCCAATACCTGCCCCTAATGTGGAACACCTTGTTCACATTGGTCAATCGATCACTAATAGGGAAGATTGGGAGCTCAGACATGTGTTCCACGAACATCCTCCATATTCTGTATGACATCTTCTTCGATCTATCCTTGGACTACTCCTTGATACATTACATAGAGTTCAAAGACTGTTGTTGCCAAGAAATGCCAAGAGGTGGCACAAGGAAACGAATTGACATCTCTCTTGTTTCCCTGCTTCTTGGGTCTTCTTCTAAGGCCCGTTATCGACGACAACAATATAGACGTGGGTCGTCTGCCCGTGCACAAAGTGAACGTGCTCACCCATTACAAGCCCACTGTCAACAATGAACGTGCTCACCCACTGGCAGAACTTGCTTGTTTGCAAGAACAGGAAGAGCGAGCAGAGATAGCTCGACAGGCAAAGATTGCTCGCCTCAAGGAAGAAGCAAGACTCAGAGCATTGGAAGAAGCCAATCAAGTCTTGGAGCAATCCTCTAGCTCTAACCAACAGAATGACCAAGAGCACTTCGATGATGTTGCTGGGTCATACACTTCAAGTGACAAAAGTGTGGAGAGTGAGGAGGAAGAAGAAGAAAGTGAGGAGAGTGAAGAGGAAGAAGAAGAAGGTGGGGAAGGAGGAGGTGCAGAAGTTGCTTTGCCTCAAGGCGAGCCAGAGCAGCCTAGGTTGGTAAATAGGCACATACGATTCAATACCCCAACTCCTAGTGCAAACACATCATTTGACTCCAATGGTCGTGACACGAAGGTCATTGAAACAGAGGTGCACGCCTCGAACCTTAACCTGCCAAAACCAACCAGAGGTCGCATCTTCCTCTGGTTATGAAAGCCAAAGGGAAGCCATGCCTCAGGGATCACCCTCTCAAAAGGGTGAAACCTTTGAAAGAATAAGTGATATGTCTCCCCATATCACGCCACTATCCCACACAGAGGAATTTGTTTCCTCTGCACATGGAGATTCCCCACCTTGTTCAGAGCAAGGGTTAGGTGAACAGGACATGGAGGTTCTCTACCAACCTTTTTGTCCACTCATGGAGAGTCCTCTGGCTGGCTCTGAACCTGCCTTGGATACTCTTCATGACAGAACAGCAGTAGTGGATTCTCCTCAAGGAGAACCACAAGGATCTGCTGGAAATCCTTCCTTGACTAACATCAATCAAGTCAAGCAAGAAGGTGTCCGTGGAACAAGGACTAAATCTGGCCCATGTGTTGACCCAGAGGTCACACAAACAGCCTATGTCACAAGGGAAGAGTTCCAATCCCTTGCCACCTCTTTGTTGTGCTCCTTGGAATAGCTAAAACTCAACATGGCTCGTGTAGAGCCATCAACTTCTGCATCTGCTCTGGATGAGATACGAGCATAGGGTCATAGGGCACAAAATGCAGAGGCCCTGCAAAGGGCCATAGCATGCATGCAGAGGGATGAAGCTTGCACTTCTCATGACGCCCAGGCGCTCATCCCTCTCATTGTACCTGTAGATTATGTCACTCAGGGCGCCATGAATGCTTTGGGTGACAGACTTCTACAGAAGGTGGCAAGTTTCACATCGGACTTCAACAACAAAGCCACAGAGGCAGCAGACTCAACCAGACGTTCTCTGGCTGCATTCAAGTACCGCACGGACATGGAGATTCAACGTTTTGGGGATGCAACAGAAGAGCTCCTCAAGCTTTTTGAGGGAAAAATCAAATCATTGTCCCAAGCAAAGGAGCAATGGCCAAAAAGAAGAATGGACCCAATTCTATGTGCCGAGGCGTCCAAGAGAAGAAGACATGACGATGATAAGGACCCAAACTTGTCTGGCCCTCAAAATCGTCATGAGGGGGAGAAACAGTTAGCCGCTCCAAATGTTACACCAAGGGTTGCCCCCTCTGCTCCATCTGCCTCTGCCCCACGCCAACCACCGCACGATTCTTCGAGGTAGAGAGCACAAAGTCAACCAGCGCCAGAGCAGGCAGAGGCGCTTCCAAAGGGAAAGATGCCCATGGCATCCCAAGTAGAGCCAACTGGGCAACAAAGGAATAAAGACGTAATTGATCTTCTATCCGTCTATGACTCATCTGATTTAGAACTGGCTTTGTCTTCCTCAACAGAATATGCCATGGATATAATTGCTCCAACAAGAAGACAAGAACAAGCGGTAGTAGCAGTGAATGTTGCCGATCCATCGCTTATGGCCATTCCTGTTGTCGTACATCTTGAAAACATCATAGTAGATGCTCCGCCACCACCAAAGAATACACACAGAACTAGGGTCCCTGCTCAAGGGACCAGAGTAGTCACTCCGACTATGAGGCAGAGGGTCCCTGTCAAACCAATAAGAGCAGAAGATGGCGCAAGCAGTAGGCCAAAAAGAAGGCATCCCTCTGATCGAGTTCAAAAGATCAAGGATAGCATGGACACAATGATGACGCCAACGCCCCCAGACAAGACAACAAAGGATAAGGCAGACAGCGAGGATATCGACCAATTTCTTTACAACCTGCGAGAGGAGACATCGGTCATCAAGATCTGTCTCCATCCAATGGTCCAAGAGAATATCAGGCAGAGATTTCTATATCGCTACGCACAGCCTATATCTGCAATCCACTTTGTCGATAGAATCAAACAAATCATCGACATCAAGAAACATACCTTCGCGCATAACCAGATCGTCTTCCATGAGTATATAGTGGAGAGGTCTGGAAGACAGATCTGCAGGTTCATAGATTGTGACCTTATAAATCGGAATCCGTGAGATCTTCTATCTCTGTATTTCTTCATGGATCATAAGAACGATAAAGGGCTTAATTATGTTGTGGCCAACTCTGCTATACGACAAACGATGACAGACCTACTCTACTTCATATGCAAGTTTGATTTTCATCTAGCTCTAGGCCTGGGAGTGGATCAATTGAGCGTCGCTGCACCAAATGAAGATCTGCAGAGCATCAATAGCATTCCCTCATGGACTGTGTTGGTGGAACCAGAGGTGGGGGTGGTCTTTCGAAATGCACAAGGAAAGAAGATCTTTTTTTCGAGATGGCCAGAACTATAAATATTCAAACTCTACTCTGTGCTACATCAGAGATAACTTAGCCAGAAGCAGAGATACCTCACCTGGAGCTAAAGAGCGAGAAAAAATCATCCTAAGGTCAATTCACAACATGCTAGAGTTTCGTGAACTTCTTAGGAGGTTCATCAAACTTCAACACATTTAGACCTTATTTTTGTAAGGGTTTTTTCTATCTTTTAAGTCAATGTAATTTCCATTCAATCGTATTGTACTTTTTATATAGTGAATGTAAAACAGAGGTTCCTTTTAACCTCTGGCTTCGAGTAGATTTTATGTTTTGTAATTCAAGAGCCTGCCTTATTTACACTTAAGGGGAGATTGTTAGACCCCATCTTGTGAAAGTGTAAGTAAGAAGTCTCTTACTCTAGTCAATAGGACTTAGTCTATTGAAGTACTAAGAGCTCTCATGCAGAAGATCAAGAACCAAAGCTCTTACTCAAAGAGTGATAGTTCCATTCATACAGAGTCCATGCTCACTCTTCGTGGACGATCAAGTCTTATGCGCCAAAAAGCATAAGCGCTTGATACAAAGCAACAACATCAAGACAAAGAGCCTCTGCATATTACATGCAGAGCCTCTACATATGCATAACCTCTGCATAGTACATGCAGAGCTTCTGTATAGTTCATGCAGAGCTTCTGGTCACTTTCTCCATGGAACACGCGTGCAAGTCTAGATGTTCTCGCAAGCGTATAACAGATTTGAGGTGGCTTGACCTAGTCTTCTCTGCTTTTCAAGGGAAGTCAAAGATAAGGATGCAGACTCGGCAATGCAAAGTTTCAAGCCTGATTTATATCATAGTTATTAGACCTGGGCGTATATAAGGAGGCTTCCTCCTCAGGTTTAAATTACCTGAGAGTGCCGACTTATACTATACCTATTTTATTGTGAGATTACATTTAGATTGATTGTTCTTTACTTTCATCTAATAAAATCATTCGACATATTCAAGTCCTTTCACTGTTCTTATATATATATTGAATATTTCGATTAATCACCCTTCATACACTGTTTGATTTTCACTCTTATTATTTATAAACTGTGTTTTTTTTTTGCAAATAAGAGTATCTGGGTTACAACAGACTTGGTCCATTTTGATTAATACAGTCTCTACTGCTGGGAGAAGCAGCTTCACATCATCAGCCATGTTGTAGTCTTCTTCCATGGTTGGCATTCCTTCATAGCAAGGACCTAAAAAAGAAGAGCGTTGAGCATAAGATAGCTCATGGTTAGAAGAAATAAAGGTGTAGGTTGGTAGATTACCTGAGGGGTCCTCAAAACGATCTGAAGGATTGACTATGTGTTTTTCGAAAGAAGCAACCTCAGGTCCTGTGGTGATTGCTTCATCATCAGCAAGGACAATTACTAATGAGTCACTAGCATGTGTCGAGACCAAAGAAGGAGGAGATGAAAAGATGGTTGAGAGTGGTGGAAGTGGGTGTTCAATAGTGGCTATGCTAATATTTATACCTTCAGTGATTTGGGTCACTGAGGTGGTTAGGAGAGGAGCCATATGTACGACAGTGACTGAAAAAATCACTAAAGAGCTAGGAGGGGTTATAACTGAAGTTTTCTCGAGGGTAACGCTTGTTTCAAAGACTAGAATCTTTTGAGAGGTAACAGGAGAGATGTGGGTATCCCCTTTTTGGCTTTCTTGGCCCTCGATGGAGAACCAAGAGTGGTTTGAGAGAAGGACCTTTTAGACAAGAGGAAGGTGGTGGTTGGGATAGACTTTGGGGGTTTGTCGTTGTCTTGACCACCAGAACAAGGGAAGAAGAACATACTAGAACAGTTGGAAAAGATAAAAAACAAGGATACGCAGGCACAGTTGCAAAAGATGAAGAAGTATTGCAATGTGTGTTGTGGGATAGAAGGGATGAAAGGGAAACATCTTCAGATTTAAGCTTATGATCCAAGATTTTGGATCCAAGCCTGCAGATAGCCAGGTTGCCTTGCCTGGAGTACTTGTTGCTAAAGATAATTGCAAATGCCATAGATAGAAATCTAGTGTAAGGTACCACTTTTTCTTTATGGCGCTTGTTCAGCTTCAGCACCAGGTCTTCAAAGATAATGCCAGCAAAGTTGATTGGCCTATGGCGAATGATAGAAACCCAAATGTTCAATGCAACTCTAGACGCTTGGTCTTGTCCACCATTTTTGCCTCCCATGCACTGAATGAATAGGGAAAACAAATACTGCCGTAATGCTGACATGCGGTTCTTCTCAATCTTTGAGAGCGACTTGAGGGGATCGCTGGAGTCCTTTTTTGTTGGCCAGGCATAGCCAATATTATCTAAGTAGGAGATGATATCTTCAGTGGAAGGTTCACTGGCATAGGGACCCTTTGGTAGATGAAGAGTGGTTCTCAGTGTAGCTACAACAAAACTGACTGTCATCTTGTTAAAGGTGAAGGAGATTTTCTCCACTGGTTTACCAGTCTTGTCAGTCTCTTACACCACTTCAGCAGTAAGCTAGAACTACTGAAGGGCTTCTTTTACCATGATAGGTTCATGGTAGATAGCAAAGGAGATTGGAGAGTTCTTGAGAAATCTAGCAGCATCCTCATAGTGTGATTTATTGGCCGGAATTTCTAGAAGTGCCACATGATTGTTGGGCTTGAAAGAAACTTCGTCAATGGAGAAGTTCATGTTCTTGGCAGACATCTCTGTAATATATATAATAGAAAATATAGAATAACATATTTGTTAGAAATCCAAGATGCAAATGTAAACTCTAAGTTTTGAAACGATAAAACTTCTTTTGGAAAATCCATAAAGAAAATTTAGGGTTTTTCAAGAAGAATAAGTGTATAAAAACTTTAAATTATAACCAAGTATAAGAATGTGTTAATAATATGTATGTTAGTTGTTTAAGAGAACAAGTTCTTAAATAACATAACATAAGTTTCTTAGAAGAAAAACATATCAAAATAAGAAAGAAATGGTTATCAACCTGTGATTTTTAGAAGAAGGGTGAAGGTTTTTGATAGTTCTTTGAGTTCTTTCTTACAAATGTTTTTGAGGCAAAAGGTTCGACAAAAGTTTTTGTAAGCATAAGGCAAAAATGAGAAGAGAGGTCTCATATTTATAGGTAAGAGAAGAGAGAAAAGGAAAGAGGAGAAAGGAAAATACGACTTAAATGTTGTGCAATGATGAAAAAGTTAGCACGTTCTCATCCACAATTGGATAGAATTTAGAGGGGCCGCGTGTGTCAGAACGGTATGCGCATCTCAAAAAATCATATCATTTAAAACAAAATGACGTCATAAGACGTTTAATTTTCCATTTCTTTAAAAAAAGGTTTAAGTTATTCAAAAACATATAGTAAAGAATAAGAATTCGGGAGAATATATTTTTAAAGATAAGTTTTTTAAAAGGTTCAGTGTTAAGATGAATCACTAAAGAAATTTTATCTTTTAAAATATTGATCATTGAATGAGAAAAGGTTCAGTGATTTTTTTTTGTGTTAAGAAAAGAAAAGTATATCTTAGAGAGATATAATTGCTTAAATGGTTCAGTGATGGAAAAAATACGAAAACGATCTTTTAATACATTTTATCACTGAATATTGAAAAATTCAGTGATAGTTTTAAGCTTTGAAAAAAGATAAGTGTACATACCTTAGAGAAGGAAGATATATTCACTCAGGATTTATGTGATAGAATAACAACACTGAATCATTTCACTTACTGAGTAATGCTTATAGCTGAAGAAAATTAATCCTCAGCGTTCAGCATTTCAAGTTCGCTGATCAAGATGTTAAATCTTGTCTCATCAAGAGGCTTTGTAAAAAGGTCAACAAGTTGGTAGTCAGTTGGAATAAAGTGAAGTTCAATATTACCATTCATAACATGATTTCTGATAATATGATATCTGATCTCAATATTTTGGTCTTGGAGTGAAGAATAGGATTATTTGCAATAGCAATAGCACTGGTGCTATCGCAATAGATAGGGATCTTGGAAAACTGAAGATCATAGTCGTTGAGCTGGTTTTTCATCCAAAGAACTTGGGCACAACAGCTTCCAGCGGCAACATATTTAGCTTCAGCACTTGATGTGGACATAGAATTTTGCTTTTGACTTGTCCAACTTTCCACTAAGAAGCTGACAGCCTCCAGTGGTGCTTTTTCCTATCAATTTTGCATCCTGCAAAATCACTATCCGAGTAACCTATTAGGTCAAAACTTGAACCCTTGGGATACCATAGACCCAAGTTAGAAGTTCCCTTGAGGTATCTGAATATGTGTTTTACAACAATCATATGAGATTCCTTAGGTTCAGATTGATATCGTGCACATAGACAGGCAGAGTACATGATATCTAGATGACTTGCTATAAGATATAGCAGAGAGCCAATCATTCATCTATAGACAGTAACGTTTACAACATTTCCGTTTCGATCCTTGTTTCGGAGTTTTCATAGATGAGCTGTTGGATAGATCAAACTTTTTCAACATATCTCTGACATACTTACTTTGGATGTCTTCTTGAATGATTGGCTATGGAAGAGTTCATAAGCTGTCTTCTTGAATCTCTTAACGATCAGCGACCGACTTTGAGTGAAACAAGCAATATTGACATCTTCGGCCCAAAATTGAGTAGGAAGATGAGATTCACTGGGCATTGATTGAGCAGCCTCAATGATTGTTTGGTTTTTTCTTTCAGCGACTCCATTTTGTTGTGAGGTTCTCACAAAAGAAAAGTTGTGAGACATTCCCTTGTCCTCAAAGAAGCTATCCATAGTATTGTTCTTGAATTCAGTTCCATGGTCACTTTTGATAGATTGTATTTTAATGTTGTTAAGTACTTCTATCTTTTTGATGAACGAAATAATTTCTTTAGGTGCTTTACTTTTGGATCTGAGAAAGAAGACCCAAGTGTACTTGGAGTACTCATCAACAATGACAAGTGTATATTTCTTTCCAGCCATAGATTGTACATTGATCTGACCAAAGAGATCCATGTGCAATAGTTGAAGTGGTGAGGTCACTAAATATATTTTCTTAGACTTGAAGCACACTCTTGTCTGTTTTTCTTTCTCACACGCTGAGCAAACAGATTCCTTTATAAAGGTGTGTTGAGGAAGACCAGTGACAAGATTATTTCGAGACAACTCACTGAGTGTCTTAAAGTTGAGATGAGAAAGCCGTTTGTGCCATAGCCAGTTGATGTCTGACGAAGCTTTTAAGAGAAAACAGTTGTTCTCAGTAAGAGGATAATCCATGTTGATGATGTATACGTTCCCTAAGCGAGAACCGGTTAGAGCGACCTTGTCATCCTTGTCGAAGACATTGATGAATTCTTTGAAAATTTTACTATGAAATCTTTATCACACAGTTGACCGATGCTAAGAAGATTGTGCTTCAATCTTTCAACATATACATCACGTTTGAAAGTAGTTTCGCCATTGGTTAATACACCAAAGCCTTTGGTATATCCTTTTCCGTTTCCTCCAAAGGTTATTAAAGGGACTTTTTCATCATTTTAATGAATGAGCAGGGATTTATCTCCAGTCATGTGCCTTGAGCATCCACTATCGAGATATCAAATGCCTTTAACTTTCTACACACATAAACAGATTAAGAATGCTTTGGTACCCATTTTTTATGGTCCATCAGAGTTAGGGGCAACATCCAATGAAATTGATGACTCAAAGTCAACAAAAGTCTTCACGGAGCCTAAAGAAGAGGCTTCCATGGTATTAGGATCAACAACCCCTGACGTTAAAGACTTAGAGTCAGTAGGTGTCTTCATTGAGCCTGAGGAAGATGCTTTAGTGGTATTTTTCACTTTAGTCGTTTTTACAACCTTAGTGGCAGAAAGACTCTTGCTGGCAATATGTGTAGTTTCATCTTGGTTGATTTATCAGCCTTGGATATTTTCTTTCCCTTGGTTAGACGACCAGCTTTGGTGGCAGAAAGAATCTTGCTGGCAATATGTGTAGTTTCACCACAGTGTTTACACTTCCTATAGCTAAAATCAGCTTTAGGGCCAGGAAGTACTAGAGGAACAAAAGAGGGACAAACTCCAAGGATTCCCTTCTCATTTGTTCTAGGAGGAACAACTGAGGATTTGGAGTCCTTGGGTGAAACATTCACCTTAAGCTTTGACTTAGATTTATGAGAAGATTCAGATATCTTGATATCATAAGAAGAAGAAGGTGCACAAGCTGAAGGAATAGATCTTGATCTATATGACTTGTTAGCCTTCTTGGGAAGAGTTGCTTTGACAATGGATTTACCTTTGTCTTTATGACCTGAAGTCAAAGAAGTTTTTTTAAGTTGACTCTCAGTGATAGAAGACTAAGAAGAAGAAGTGTCAAAAATAGAGGAGATGAAGGTGACAAACTTTAGCATGGACCAGTCAGTGAGACATTCTTCCTGATCATAGAAGAAGCATAGACCAGTCTTAATCTTGGTAGGAATATGAGCGCTGATGATCTCAGAGGCTTTCACGAAGGCTTTACACCACCGTTCAATGGTCGCCTTCTTAGCCTTGAGTTCAACAATAGCTTGCCCACGCTCAGCTATAGCCTGTTCACGCTCGATACTGATGGTTTGGTTCAAAATGACCCGATTCTTGACATCTTCCTCGATCTTGGTCAGCTCTTTGATCTTAGAATGACCGATCCTCAAATGTTCTTGAAGATCAAGATTAAGCATTTTTTGCTTTGGATTTACAATTCAGCGCATTGTAAAGATCAACCGTTAACGTATCTAACATTGATAAGATATCAGGGACAAAAAAAGAAGAGGGTTCATTCAGGGAATATACCAGAGCAAATATGGATGATGAGGGATCACAAGAGGTTGATGTCTTAGAAGATTCTTCATTGACATCCTTGGCTATAAGACAGAGATAGGTTGTGTCTTCCTCATCAGAAGATAATTCGTTAGAAGAATCATCCCAGTCGTGTTTTTCAGCAACAAGACCTTTGCCTTTCGTTGAGAACTCTTCATGTTTCTATACTTCTCCTTCATCTTTTGATATTTGTCATCTTTGGGCTTGAAGGAGGATGGGGTTTTCGAAGATGGCGTCACAGTTTTCTTCAACCTGTATTCACTCGCAAAGTGACGTTTACATTGACAGTTGTAGCAGATCACTGAAGCCTTGTCAATAGGATTTGACTTTGGATTATCCGAGATGGTCAGAGAATGAGATATGTGGATGTTTCTTTTTCTGGTGAACCTTCTAAATGACCTTGTTAGAACGGACATTGACTTATCAAACTCTACAAGATCAGAGTCTGACAAGTCCTCAGAGTTAGAGGGGTCTGACTCAGTCAAAGAAAAAGAAGAATCAGGAGGAATAGAAGAAGATGGGAGATCATCTGAAGAATCCTCAAAGATCAAAGTTAAAGGACAGCTTTTTATTTCCCTGTAATCTTTGATGAGATTTCTCTTTAGTTGACGTGACTGCTCATGGTTAAGTTGTATACCATAAAGAGAACTAAGAGAGAGGGAGGACATATCATTGGACATTTTGAGATACATAAAATAAGTATCCTAAGATTCTGGCCAACATTCAAGAAAACTTCGTCAATGTCTCAGAATTAGAATATTCTCTTTCAGAAGGCCTCAAGTCGATAAGGAGACAATTAAATTGTTGATGTACTTCAGACAATGTTTCATTCATTCCACATAGAAAGCTTTTATATTATCTTACTAAATTAAATTTCCTCGACTCTTGTACTTGAGAAGTACCTTCATATTGAACACAAAGAGTGTCTCACATGGATTTTGAGGTTCTTAGCTTCATTACAGAATGATAAACCTCATCAGGAAGAGACATGGCTATTATAGATCTCGCACGGGTATCTATAGCCATTTTATTCTTGTCTTCATCACTCCATTGATGAGGGAGCTTTGGAATCTGTCGTTTAAGAATCGCGGAAGTCGTAGCAGTTTCAGAAACTGCCGGAGATATAGCATATGGAACAGAGGGTCCATTTTGTATATAGTGTGGAATTTCAGGATCCACACCTTCCAAGAAGAGAGACATCTGATTTTTCAAGAGACTGAAGTTGTCTCTAATAAATCGGGAAGGTTTGGCAAGAGAGTCATTGTCGTGAAAGTTTGTGCTGGTATTTTGTAAAGCCATTTGATAAGCAGTAAATTATCTAGAGAAAAAGAAGAATAGTAAAATGCAGATAAACAACAAAAAAAGACGAAAATAAAACATTGCTCTGATACCACTTGTTGGTCCCAGTCGGATCTACAAGAGTGTAGAGGTGATCATTTTGTAGGAGGGGATGAATACAAACACATAAACTTTCACTTTTATAACTGAAGATTTAGATATCTTGGGTGAAATATTTACTTTCAGCTTACTGCTTGATTTTTGAGAATGTTCAGACCATTTTACCCGAGGTTGAAGATTTACAAGCTGAGGAAGTAGAAAATATTATATTCATCTTGTGCTACTTCTTAGATGGAAGAGGAACGCTGACAATGGTTTAACTTTTGTCTTTGCATTTTGAAATAAAAGAATTTCCTTCAAGAAGAGGTTTAGTAGAGGAGTGCTGAGAGAAAGAAGTGTCATGAATAGAAGAAACAAGGGTTCCAAACTTGAGCATGGATCTGTCACTGACATGATCTTCTTGATCACAGGAATAGCCTAGACAACTTTTGATCTTGGTAGGAATCAGAGCGTTAATGACCGTAGTGGCCTTGATCAAGGCTTTACATCATCCTTCAATGGTAGCCTTTTCAGCCTTGAGTTTAGCAATGGCTTGCTTATGCTCAGAGATAGCCTGCTCGCGTTCGATCTTGATTGCTTAGTTTACAATGACCTGACCTTTGAGATCCTCTTCAATCTTAGTCAGCTTTTTGATTTTGGAATGACATTTTAATAATTGATCTTGTAAATTAAGATTTAGCTATTCAGCTTTAGATTTGCCATTAAGAGCATTGTAAAGATCCATAGTCAGCGTATCTAGTGCAAATAGGCTATCACAACTACAAGTAGAAGGGCCATTTGGATTACATACCTGACTAGAGGTTGATCGAGAGGGATCACTTGAGGTCTGAGATGGTTCATCCTTGACATCCTTGGCCATAAGACAAAGATAGGTCGTATCTTCGTAATCTGAGGATGATCCATCAGATGGATCAGCCTAGTCATATTATTCAGCGATAAGTCAGTTGCCTTTATGCTGGAAATTTTTCAACATTTTATAATTCTCCTATAGTTTCATATATTTGTCATCTGTGGTCCTGAAGGAGGATGAGATGTTAAAATATGGCTTCACAACTTTATTTGACCTGCATTCACTTGCAAAGTGTCCTTTGCGTTGACAGTTAAAGTAGATAATTGAGGCCTTGTCAATAGAATTTGACCTTAGCTTGTCAGCGATAGTTAGAGAAGGAGATATGCGTAAATTACTTTTTCTAGCAACCCTTTTGAAAGAATTTGTAAGGAGGGTCAGAGACTCATCAAACTCTGATAAATCAGCATCTGTTAAGTCCTCAGAGTTAGAAGGATCTAATTCAGGGATAGTAAAAGAAGAAGAAGAAGAAGTAAAAGTAATAGAAATAGCAGCTGAAGGAGTTTCAGATATCATAGCTAAAGGAGAGCTTTTTGTTTCTCTAGAATCTTTGAGAAGATTCTTTTTCAGTTGACGGGAATGCTCATGATTAAGCAATATCCCATAAAGAGTGCTAAGGGAAAGAGAGGACATATCCTTAGACATTTTGAGACACATGGTGTAATTATCCCATATTTTTGGCAAGCATTCTAAAAACTTTGTCAGGGTCTCAGAGTTGGAATATTCTCTTCCAACTGTCCATAAATTGATAAGAAGACTATTAAAACATTGATGTACTTCAGATAAAGATTCAGATTTTCCACAAAGAAAACTTTCATATTGTCTTACTAAATTAATCTTTCTCGATTCTTGTACTTCAGATGTACCTTCATATTGAACATAAAGAGTGTCCTACATGGATTTGAGATTCTTAACTTCATAACGGAGTGATAAACTTCGTCACGAGGAGACATGACTATTATAGATCTAGCTCTAGTATCTAAAGCCATTTTCTTCTTGTCTTCGTCACTCCATTGATGAGGGAGTTCTAGAATCTTCCTTTTAGAAATGGCGGCAGTCGTAGCAGTTGCAGAAACTGCTGGAGATATTGCAAATAGTACATAAGGTCCATTTTAAATATAATATGGAATTTTAGGATCCATATCTTCCAAGAAAAGAGACATCCAGTTTGTCCAAAGACTAAAGTTGTCTCTGATGAACCGGGGAAGTTTGGCTAAAGAGCCATTGTCGTGAAAGTTTGTGTTTGCATTTGCAATGCCATTTAAATGGTAAATAAATTACCTTAAAAAACAAAAGAGAATAAAACACTGCTCTGATACCACTTCTTGGTCCCAGACGGATCTACAAAATTTTAGAGGTAACAGTTTGTAGAAGGGGGAGATGAATACAAACATAGTAGTTTTCACTTTTTAAAATCCTATATTGATAAAGACGATGAATATAGAATTTACAGACTGTTTACGGAAGAAGATAAGATACATAACTTATCTAAAACAATCTAGGGAACACACAAGATACATAAAGCAAGAAAGAAAAAACTCTCTAAAAAAGAAACAATAACTTTGCTAAAGAAGAGCTTAGTTGGTGTTCTTCACTTGAAGTAAAGATAACTTCGAAAAATTAAGAAGTCTTGTGCTTGTGAGGAGGTCCTTTATTGGGTAGAAAGTTAATTTTTAAGATATGAGATTATTGGCTTAGTTCGTTGGATGGTTGATGCGGAGGAGGAGCTTCTCAGCTATTTATACCCATTGCATTAAATGCAAGTCATAAGGTACAAGGAACGTGGCAAGCTTATATATGTGAGCCTATCCTCTATTTCCAGATATACAGGTTTTTGTCATATATGAACATTAGTCATTCACAAAGGATGTAAGCATGTTTGGAGACAATAGAGTGACTTCGTACGAGTGCTTTACTTTGAGAGGTATAGGTTTGTCCTTTGTGTGTAGGAGGATATGACAAACTAATCTTGATCAACAAAATTCATTTGATCGCTGACACTGGATTAAAACTAGTGTTATCACTGAAACCGCATTAGATCACTAACTGATTGTATATGTCTTCAGCTTTATCTTCAATATCACTGAAGGTTCTTGTCGTGTGAGTTTTATATTCTTAAAGAATACTTGTCTCTGAGAAATAGAATACTTGTTCAGTGATCATTGAACAAACTCAGTGATGATCGCTAAAACTAAATAAAAAGAAAGTACTTTTCGTAAGAGAAGAAAGATCATCATCAAATCACTGAGAGATGATCAACAGATATCAGTTCTAATATATCTTTACTCTGTTTATCTCTATCTATCTCTAACGTCATATCTTTTAGACAATGACATATTTACCTTACAACACTCCCTCTTGTACCGACTCAAAGGAGTGATGGTGCACAACTGTTGCCACGTTAAGAAACTTAAGCCAAAATAAAAACCCAGCGGAAAAAAAAATAGGACGAAAGAAGGAGTACAATGCACCACTTTCTTTGGAATACGTAGAATTTTCCTTCAGTCTAATATTTTATTAGATTCATACATTAATCATGAAAGTAAGGAAAGTAAGATGGTATATAAATGCTACCTCACTAAAACCTTGCACCAAGGAACAAAACCCACTAGGAAAAATAAAACCGTGGATGAAGAAAATAGCACTACATACCAGTATTACAGGTATTGTAGACTAGCCCTTTATTCTACTACTCACCATGATTCGTGATTTAATCTAGGGAGTTTTGGACAACATTCACATTTTGATACTTTCTACATGTTTCCCAAATATAGTTTTAGGTAATGGTTTGGTAAGCAAATATGTCACATTCTCCTGGCATCTTACTTGATTCTCTTCGATCTAGAGAAGAGTTTGTAATTGCTAATTATATAGAAACTTAAGAAAAATATGTTTTGTGTTGTTACCCTTCATGTATCTTACTTTCATTTCTTTGATACATGATCCATTATTTCCATATATGCTCGAAGGTTAGTGGCTGAACTCAAGTCACTATATCCTCTACTATATGTAATGGTAGTCCTTAATCGTTTACACTCTTGAATAATCTCATGTAGTGTAATATGCTTTAAATAGTTTCATACGGTAGCTACATGGGTTTGATTAGTTTACTTTCAAGTATTTAGCGAGTTCTCTATGGTAATTCGTTATTCATTTTAGGAATAAACTTTGTATTGGTCGACATACACCTAATATCAGCAAAGACATATTGGGATATTGTTTGGTGTTTTTCTATAAAGACGAGTACTTTTGCCGCTCATTATCTGAGTAGGTATTGAAATTCCATTATCAATCTCATATTTCTCTTTAGAGGGAAAATATAAGCCCACACCAATGGATCTAAAATATTAATTGGATAGCATGCCAATGACGTTACGTTGGTACTGAGCTAAATCTAGCTAAGAAGTTCTGTTGGAACATAATTGTTGTATTCAAGTCCTGGAGCTTAACTTAGTAGCTCTCAAAGATTTCTTTCAAAAAGAAAGGGAGTTTCTTCACCAGAAGCTTAAAACCAATGAACTTCTGAAGAAGAAATACATGGATGCCCAAAATGTGTACGAAAAGTTAAACGGTCAAACAGACACTCAAGGGATTGGATTCAATGAATTGGACTCCTTCATCGAAACAAAGAAATCCACCCTTGAATCCACTTTCAAACTTGGATGCATTCAAAAACCCGACTTTTTTCCGAAACCAAAAACAAATTTTAAAAGAGTTAAAGTCGACGGAAAAACTGTCGTTTTAAGACAAGATTTTGAAAACGTGGTGTACGAGAGTTGTACATGTAAGAATTATGATGAAAGGAACGACGCCTCCAAATCAGAGACCGATGGAAACCCTATGATTAAATCAGAGTCTCTGGTTGTCAATCCCACTTCATCAGCACGTACTGTTGATGAAAAGGAGAATCTTAGTAAGGAACAGTCAGCTGGTGAATCGATGAACCATCCAAGTAACATTGGAAGTTCGTCTAAGTCAGAAACGATGGAACCCCCAACAGATCACTCTGAAGCATCAGCCTCTAAACCCACACCTCCTACAAACATCCATGATAATTTTGATTTCGAGAAATCAGCGAGAGACTTTCTTGATTCTGACTCTGAAGAAGAGATAGTCTGTGAATCACCAAAGATCATTGAGAATAAGAAGCCTGAAAACTTCAAACCCTCAATGAAATCTGATGTTCCATCATCAATGAAATCTTCAGACAAAGGAAAGGAGAATATGAGAAATATCAAATCTGCTAACAATAACTTACAAGGCCCGAGTACATTTTCTAGGTTCATTAAGTTTACTCGTGAGCAAAAACAAAAATGGCCTGCCTCTGAGAAATCTAACCACCACTTTTCCTCTCATTCAGCTGAAGAAAAGCAATCCTTCCTTAGAAATAAAGATGTAAAGACCAAGACCTCTACCAATAAAAAGCCTGAACTAGACAGGAAGTTTGTAAAAACAACCGATGCTAGGACAGGGATGAAGGAATCATAATTGTAAATGTTTAGCTCTTTTACAAAACCTGAGGAACCACATGTTGACACATCGCTGCATACTCTCCAAACACGTTTATCGCTATAAAGTTAAAACCAATGAAAACATGAAAAAGCCCAAGTCTAAGGGCAAGGGAAATGCAAACAAACCCAAGCTTGCAAAGGCTAAGGGTGATGAAGAGAGAGAGGTATCTCCCACTAACAAACGTGGACCCATTATGAAATGGGTACATAAAACCCCTTAATTTGTCTTACAGGACCAGCACGTGCAACCATGGTATATGGATTCAGGTTGCTTCAGGCACATGACTGGTGACAAAAGTCAGATGTCCTCCTTCATCAAGAAATCTGGAGACTCTGTCACTTTTGGAGACAACAACAAGGGTACCGTCAAGGGATACGACACTCTCGTAAAAGGCAACATCTCCATCAGCAAAGTGGCTTATGCTGAAGGCTTGAAGCACAACTTACTAAGCATAAGCCAGTTCTGCGACATGGGTCTTGAAGTCAGATTTCGCAAGGGTTTTTGCATCATAGAAACACAGCCCGTCCAAACCATCATCAAGGCAAAGAGAGAAGGAAATCTCTATCTTCTAGACTTTCAATCCTCTGTGGGACAAGATACCCTCTGCCTTGTATCCCATAAGAGCGATGAAATTGGCTATGTCGTCAAAAGTTCTCACATCTCAACTTTGATGTTCTAAGGAAGCTAGCCAAACGAAAGCTGTTCAAGGGGATACCGGACCTCAACTTCGAAAAAGACCATATGTGCTCGGCCTGCGAGATGGGAAAGCTGAAACGATGCTCTCACAAAACTAAGTCAGAAACCTCCTGCACCAAGCCCTTGGACATGATCCACATTGATCTCTGTGGACCCATATCTACATAAAGCCTCTCTGGAAAGAAGTACATATTAGTACTAGTTGATGAATACTCCAAATACACCTGGGTTGAGTTCATAAAGAAGAAATCAGATGTTCCTGACCTACTCATTGGAGTGATGAAAAGGCTCCAAGTCCTTCTACAACGAAAACTCATAAAAGTTAGAAGCGACAATGGAACTGAATTCAAAAATGCCAAAATCGATGAATACCTCATTAGTGAAGGCATTTCACAAAACTATTCAGCAGCCAGAACTCCACAACAAAATGGAGTGGTGGAGCGAAGGAACAGAACCCTCGTGGAAGCAGCAGGGACCATGCTTGCTTCACCCAGAATCGGTCCATCATCAACAAGAGGCACCAGAAGACACCCTACGAGCTCATCAATCAAAGAAGACCAAATGTCAAGTATTTCCATGTCTTTGGGTGCAAATGTTTTGTACTCAATGATAGGGAATATCTTGGCAAGTTCGACAAAAAAGCAAATGAAATGATCTTCCTGGGATATTCTTAAACCGCAAAGGCCTACAGACTCTACATCAAAAGGAAAAAAATATTGTTATAGAAAGCAAAAATGTGTCCTTTGATGACTCCACACCAATGACTTCTGTACACAACAGTTCAGGACTCGGACTTCAACAGAGAACCTCTAATTCATCACTTGACAAACCCAATGAATCAGAGTTAGCTCAATTATTTGAAGACATCTTCGAAGAAGAAGTAATCTCTGAACATGCACCTACTGCAAAATCCACTTCCAGAACCGATGAAGAACATGAAGTCTCCAATGCTAAAGGTACAACTCTTACTGAAACTCATGTTACTTCACCTTCTACTTTTTTTGTGTCTTCAGATCAAGAACAAAAACCAGAGTCTCACTCTGAAGATAATCTCTTCGAGGGGGAGCAAGCAGATCCATCGGTCGATAAAGAACTGCATCCTGTTAATCTAGAACCCCAATCAAGCACCAAATGGACAAAAGATCACCCACATCATCAAATCATTGGTGATCCAACATCTGGTGTCAAGACGAGATCCGCAACAGCTAATGAATGCCTCTTCGCCAACTTTCTAAGCATGATAGAACCAAAGAAAATTTTTTAAGCCCTACAAGACCCAACTAGATAGACGCAATGCAAGAAGAGCTACTCCAGTTTGAGAGAAATAAAGTATGGTCCCTCATGCCTCTACCCAAAGGGAAGACGACCATAGGAACCAAATCAGTCTTTAGAAATAAGAAGGACGAAGATGGCATAGTAATAAGGAACAAGGCCAGGCTTGTTGCCAAGGGCTACTTCCTGGAATAAGGGATTGACTACGATGAGACATTTGCTCCCGTTGCAAGACTTGAAGCCATCAGGATATTCCTAGCCTATGCAGCTCACAAAGGCTTTAAGGTCTATCAGATGGATGTCAAGTCTGCCTTCCTCAACGGCAAACTTCAAGAATAAGTATACGTGCAGTAGCCCCCTAGGTTTGAAGATCCAAAACATCCAGAGTATGTCTACTTTCTGGACAAAACCTTATATGGGCTAAAGCAAGCACCCAGGGCCTGGTATGAAACACTATCCACCTTTCTCATCAACAATGGATTCGAAAAAGGTACATTCAATACAACCCACTTTCTCAAAAAGCATAAAGGTGACATACTACTTGCACAAATATATGTGGGCGACATCATATTTGGCTCTACAAATGCAAAACATTGCGAAAAATTCTCARAGTTGATGAAAAGCAAATTTGAGATGAGTATGATGGGAGAACTTAGTTTCTTCCTTGGTCTTCAAATAAAACAAACTTCAGAAGGGAATTTCATCAATCAGTCCAAGTATGTGACTGACCTTATGAAGAAATACTCTCTCTCAAATTCCTTATCGATGAGAACTCATATGGCTATAGGAGCTAAGTTATTTGCTGATCCATCAGGAAAAATTGTGGATGTAACAACCTACAGAAGCATGATTGGATCACTCCTGTATCTAACTGCTAGTAGGCCAGATATTATGTTTGCTACATGTCTTTGTGCAAGGTATCAATCCAATCCTCAACAATCTCATCTATCTGCGGTCAAGAGGATCTTTAGATACCTTAAGGGAACCCCTTCATTGGGTCTCTGGTATCCTAAGAACTCTGGCTTTGATCTAATAGTCTATACAGATGCAGATCATGCAGGTTGCAAGCTTGATAGAAAGAGTACGTCTAGAAGCTGTCAACTCTTGGAGGACAAGCTGGTAAGTTAGACATCCAGAAAACAAAATTGTGTTTCAACCTCTACAGCAGAAGCAGAATATGTTGTTGCTGCTAGTTGTTGTTCACAAGTCCTCTGGATGAAGACTCAGTTTAAGGACTACGGCTTTCACTATGAAAAAATACCAATCCTCTGTGAATCCAAGAGTGCAATAGCCATCTCTGCAAATCCTGTGCAGCATTCCTAGACCAAGCACATCGATGAGAGGTACCACTTTCTGAAAGACAATGTTGAAAAAGGTAATATAGAGATGTACTTTKTTCCTACTGAGATTCAACTTGCTGACATTTTCACAAAAGCTCTTGATGAGAAAGGATTTTTATTACTTGTCAGCAAGATGGGATGCTGAATCTCACCACTTAGAGGCAATCATTAGTTTGAAACCAGAGATCCTCAATGTCTCATGGTTATGCATATAAGTGATAAATATCATTATGGCCATAAACACCAAGTACTCTAAATCAGAGCCTCTGGTTCTAAAGACCAGAACCTCTGGTCATTTAGAAATAGTTGCTTAAATTTTGGCTGAAAGTTTTCATCGCCTTTGGAACTAGAGACCTCCGGTCCAAAGCAAATACTTGGTATTTTTTTACCAAGTATTCCTTTCCAAATCAAAGCCTCTGGATTCCAATTCTTCGAGACCATAACCTCTTTGTCTCAAAACTTGGGTTTCTTCATTCATTCTTGCATGCAATCAAGTCATATTCGAACGCCTTTGGAACCAGAGACCTCTGATCCAATGCAAATACTTTGTGATCTTTTTCAGTAAGTACCTTTTTCTCAACCAGAGTCTCTGGTTCTTAAGACCAGAGCCTCTGGATTCAAAGCCTTTGGAACCAGAGCCCTCTAGTCTCGAAGGCCCATCCATTTTACACACACTTACATGCACCTAACCAAAATTTCATATTTGTTTGAATCGCCTTTGCAACCAGAGCCTCTGGTTCTAAAGACCAGAGCCTCTGGATTTGTTGTCTTTGGAACCAGAGCCCTCTGGTCTCAAAGACCCATTCATTTTCATATCCATTCACAAACTTAACCATATTCCGTATAAGTTTTGATCATCATTCCCAACGAGAGCCTCTTGTTGTATAGACCAGAGCCTCTGGTCATCAAATTCAACCTCCTTATTGATTCTAGGGGGAGTTTTAAACTCGATACAAATCCTCCTGCATCATTTGAGGGGGAATTTTACATTCATCTTGAACAATTTTCATTGCATAAATATGCATTTTCCAACCCAGAGCCTCTGGTTATACTATCCAGAGCCTTTGGACACCAAAAATGCTATATAAATGATGAATTAATCTTTTGCATTCAACCAGAGCCCCTCTGGTCCTAAATAATGAGTTGTCCATGCTTAACCAGAGCCTCTGGTTTGTCTATCCAAGGCTCATTATTCATACAACCCAACAATCCATCGATGAACTTGTTCATCACTCTCAACCAGAGACCTCTGGTTCCCCATCCAAAGATTTATGACCAACCAGAGCGCCTCTGGTTCCATGACAAAAATATTTTCATCCAAAAACCCATATTTAATTGAAAACTTTTTAAAGATTATACAAAATTGCAGCTTTTGTGACTAAAATACAACATGGGTTTTTAGAAAACCAAAACTTCGTAATTAGTATTTATTTTACAATTAAATGGAATTTTAAATAAAAAAAATTTGGATTGATATTCAAGAGATATTATTTGGGATAATTATTTAATTAACCCATATAATTCAAATGTCATCTTACACGCGCCTGCCATTAGAACAGCCTGTTCCCCATAAACCCCTTCACATTACCCATCCACCCTTCGCATAACGACACATGTCCTCCAATATTAATGGCACAGTACAGTCAAGACGGCCCACGATCCCCACAAAATCACCCTTTTGCCAAACGTCTCCCACCATAATCATTACCCTTTTAATATATTATTTCTTTAAAACCATTTCCCCTTCTCCACCTATAAATATCCTTCTTCCCCAACACATTTCTTCTTTATGCTTCCAAAACATTCAATAATACCAGACGAACAAAACTTGCAACTCTCCAAACAATGGCTTCTTCCGCCTCTCAGGAATCGAACAACAACAGCCACGTGCAGTCAACCAGGGCAGATAGTCGTGCACTTGTCTACCTCCCAATCAGGCCAAACAACCACGCCATAGACCTGCGAACCAACCTGTTTGAAGACAGGTTGCCATAATGATGGAATTTTTCCAAAACTGCATCCTCCAACCTGCCTTGACCTTGACCGACAATGGCGTACCTCTCAAGTACGTCCAAAAAATACTGGCACACGTGTGAATTCATCCCCGAGAAACGTGGAATCATGGGGGACATTGATGCCCCAAATGACATGGTTTGCTCGGTCAAAATCTCCCGCGCAAAGGTCTCCAAAGTCTTTCGCATTCCCACTCGCCAAGAACTCCACATTGAGTAATACGCTGAGCCACCCACAAGTTTCGACATCCTTCGCTTCATCAAAATGTTAGGTTACAATCTTGACCTACGCAACGCCTCTAACTTCAAGAGGCAGTTCTTGCCCCCAATGTGGAATATGTTCTTTTCCATATTGAACAGAGCTCTAACCTGCAAACTAGGGTCGATGGATCAGGGCAACATCAACATTATGACGATAATGTATGGGCTCTTCTTCAATCTACTGCTGGACTATGCCTTCCTTATTTACAACGAGATCCATGCAGCGGTAATCAAAAAATGCAAACTCAAGGCCGCAGGAAACCCTTGACTTCTGTTCTCTTCCCGCGATTCCTCGCTCTCTTCATAAGGGACGCGATGAGGAGACACGGTCTACCGGCTGATGAACCATACACTCCACAGTTCCTGATGAACGACCATCGCCCAACGATCTCCAAGGAAGGCTATACCATAGAGAGAACTGTATCAAGGGCCATGCTCAGCGTCATACCAGAGACGTCTCAGATAAAGCAGAAGTATGAACGCTCCCTACTGTCCCATGAACCGAGGGCAGCTATCCCAGAGCACTTAGAACCATCCCCTGACACTAACGATGGAGCACAAAAGTTATCTTCATCGGATAATGAAGATGATGATGATGACACTCCTCGTACATCCCCCGGCCCTTCACATACAACTCCCATCCTCACTTCCCAAAGGGCAACCACCACCACTACTCCTGGCGATCAAGGCCAAAGGGGTATTGAACAAGGATGACCCAGTCCAATCCCCATTCCAGCCAGCCATCCAGAGGCCACTCTTTGGAACTCTGGGGATGATATAGCCGAGGAACCACACCATCCACCGCCCCTCTCCCAACAGAGAGGCGATTAAGACATAAGAGCCATATCGCTTCTTGGCTCGTCACAACCCTTCACACACCCATCACACACCCAGAAGCATGTGTTGCTTCTGGCATTGATAATCCCCAAGATCGTTTAGAGCGATCTCCCATTCTTGCACCCCCCCTTTTGATACTTGATCTAGCGAAGAGGAAACATACTTACTTCTCTTACTCGGCCTCTGAAGCCGAAGAAGAAGAAGAAGATGCGCAACATCAGGAGATAGCTCCTCACTAGAGGGTTATCGAGGACTTGGTGGAAATCCTTCAATGCCTACATTCTCACATGGCATTGAGGGCACCTCTGGAGCGGAGGCATAACCTGCAGCATCCGTTGCTGCAGGGGTTACCCTGTGGCTGATCTAGTCACAAAGGCTGAGTTCCAAGCCTTTATCGACTCGATTCAGCGGTCCTTGGAACACCTAAAACTCATCATCCAAGGGATTTTCGACAACCCACCTTCCATCGATCTAACCCCCATTCGACAATCCCTTGTATCCCTCGAAACCCAAACCAAAGAAAATACCACCCACCTCCAAATGCTACAACAAACCATAACCAGACACCATAACACCACATCCTCATTTGCCACCCAACAAAACCAAATCATGACGAATTCCATCGCCACCCTCACGGTCCAGGCAACTGCGACCGATGAGACAATAGCCTCCATCACCGCCCAAATAAACATCATCTCCCAAACTCTCGAGACCCTCACAGCCACCATACTCTCCCAAATCCCTCAACCTACCCCACCCCCAACATCATCCATTGATGAGACCTTAGCCTCCCTCTCCACCCAAATGGCCAACATCCAAACCACCCTAACCTCATTCCCTGCCACAATAATAGCCCAAATACCCCAACTACCACCTCCTCCACCTCCCTCTACAGTACCATCCTTCAATGAAGCCCTCTCTTTCTTCGCTGCAGAGTTGAAGGATATAATAGCCAACCTTACCATACCTCCACCAACATTCGACTAGAGCAGACTAGAAAGCTCTTTCCAAGGCGCTTATCTCCTCTTTCAACGAGATAAATGCCAAGTTTGCGACCACAGCGACAGAGCCAACCAAGGCGTTGAAGAAGAGTCTACTACAACAACAGGACTGAACGAATTCTCTTCTTCAAATGCTAGAACAACGTTGCAATAAGGAGCGCATCCACAACTATTGGGAGAGTATGAGGCTGAAGAAAAAGTGCAACAGAGCCTCATGCTCATCGAGCCGCCCTCAAAAGAGGCCAGGGCATGAGGATCCAGACTAGGATGATCATGGTCTTGGTCCTCATGAGGGGAGAACCAAGTTGTGGCTGCTCAACCGATGGAGTCCGCTGCACCACGACCACCTCCTCAAACACAAAACCAACCACCTCCATCAAACCAAGAAACCCAAGTGAGGGAACCAGAGGCCCAACCCTCTGAAGATGTACATAATGTACATGTTCCCTTCACCACCAACCAAGAACCCATCGAACTAAGCTCCTCATCTGATAAAGATCAATCCACCCCTCACACAGAAACCAACCCACCTTTCACTCCATCACCAACACCCAACCTACCCTTAACCCCTTCACCAACCCCTCACACTACAAAATCGTTCATTACCTTACCCATACAACCAGAACCCACAATAAGCCAACCTTCCTCACCCCAACAACCTCAAACAGAACCCCACGAACCATAAACCACCCATCCTGATCCCAATGAACCAGAACTACCTCAATCTGAGCCAACCCAAAAAGAAACCATTCAATCACCAACCCACTCTTAACCCTTAGCCCAAACACAACCCACAACCCAGGTGCAAGCGAACGTTCCCTATTCATCAAGGCATCCTCCTCAAGGGGTCGTCGATGAAATAATCGCAAACATAGAGTCGCTAAGGAGACGTCCTAAGGTGCCGCCAAGGGAGGCAGTGATGATGGAAAACTTCCATCAATACCTATACCATGATCGTGATGAAGGTTTAACTCTCATTCCTCCAATACTTTCACCCGAGTCAATGAACCTCCTACGCCACATGTTTGTAAGACAAACTACTCAACCACCACTGGCTGTATTTTTAAACGATAAAATAAGGCTGGTCATGGACATCAAGATGAGGACCTTCGCAAATAGAGCCATCAAGTATATCGAGTACACTGTGGAGCGAGCCCACGGTCAAGTCAGCATCTTCAATGACAATGACTTGATCAATCTCAATCTATATGACTTGATTGAACTTTATGCATATACGACTCAATGACAGGATCAAGGCATACGATTTGGGATGGCAAACAGAGCGATTGTACAGACGATGGAGACCTTGATGAAGCATAGAGCCAAGAGCGATTTTCAAATCGCTCTTCACCTTGGTATCAACAGACTTTCCTGCACTCCACCCGATGAAGACTTCCCTGGCCTGCAGGAGAAGAGGTCTGCCACTGTATTAAGTCAACCAGAACTTGGTCTGGTTTTCAAAAATGAGTTTGGAACGAAGAAGTTTTTCAGATTGACTGAGGCCTTCAAGTACTCGACCAAGACACTTGAATGGTTTCAAACAGTCATCAAAGACAGGTTGGGCAGACCTCATGTGTTGATGGGAGAGGGACAAAGACTAATTCATGAGATCTCAACAGTTATTCAGTACAGAGGACTGTTAATGCGCTTTTGGGAAATATTGCAAGGGAGACCATGAATGTAGTTTTACTTATGCTTTGAATTGTAATATCTTTTGTTTCATCACTGTAAGAGTTCATCATTTTGTTCGAATGAAAATTTGGCAAAWGATGTTTTTCTTTAGATTAGCCTCTGTTCATCACTTATGATTTAAATGTTCCTAGATTAGTTTATGTTTCTTCTTTCATTTCTTAGGGGAAGATTTTTAGACCCCATAAGTCTTATGTGTGGAATATCCAACAAGAGATATATCGGAAATCCATATAGTAAACAATGTTCTCTTCTTTTTCTGATGAAGGCCGATGGAAGACTTCAAGGCAAAACAACTAAGTCTGAAGAACAACCAGAGGGTCGATGAAGTGACCAGAGATGCGATGAAAAGTGCATCTTCATAACCCCTCTGGGTACCAACACTTAGAGTTTTTCTCACTAGTTCAACTAGAGGCATGCGATGAAGATATGAAGATATGGTTGAAATAACGCCCCATGGAAGACAGCCGAAGATGACTAATCAACAGCTGGATTCTACAAAGTTTATCTTGTTTTATTGATTATCCATGTTTAATTAAGCTTTATTTGTTCTTAGAAGATTAGATAAATAGTTTCACTAGATAGTTATCTTCTTGGCTATATTACTAGTATAAATAGGTGGTTAGGCCTATTGTAATCTTTGACTCTTTTGTGTTTTTCACAATCATTGAAATAAAGTGAAACCTTTGACCCTCAAGTATGTTCTTTGAATGTTCATCATTTGTTTTTGAGTGTTCATCATTTTATTCATCCAAACTATATAATTAGGTTATTCATAACTTAATTATTAGTGTTATTGAGAGATCTGGGATCAACACAGGTTCCTCACCTCTGCAGTGAAGGATGTAAAGGCTTCATCAAAGGATGGAGCTACAGATGGGGGTGGAGGAGGGGTTGGTTAAGGTATTTGAGCTAATATGGTGGCTGGGAGTGAGGTAAGGGTAGTTTGTATGGTGGCTATTTGGGTAGAGAGAGAGGCAATGGTTTGATCGATAGATGTGGTTGGGGGTGGGGTTGGTTGAGGGATTTAGAAGAGAATGGTGGCTGGGAGTGTAGTGAGGGTTTTGGTTATGGTCTTTAGGTGGATGGTGATGGAAGCAATGGCCTCATCGTTCGTAGTTACCTGGGTCATGAGGGTGGCTAAGGTGTTCATTATGGTTTAGTTGCGAAGGGTGGGTATGGTGGATGCGGCGTGGTATTTTTGTTTGATGGTTTGTTGAAGCATTTGGAGGAGGGTGGTTTTATCTTTGGCTTGGGCTTCAAGGGTGGCAAGGGACTGTCGAATTACGGTAAATCGATGGATGGGGGGGGCTTTGACAATCCTTTGTAAGATGAGTTTTAGGTAATCCAAGGACTGTTGAGTAGAGTTGACAAAGGCTTGGAACTCAGCCTTTGTGACTAGATCAGCCACGGCGGTTTACCCCTGCAGCAACAGATGTTGCAGGTTGTGCCTCAGCTCCAGAGGCGCCTTCATTGCCTTGTGAGAATGTGGGCAATAAAGGACTTCCATCGAGTCCTCGATAACCCTCTAATGAGGAGCTATATCATGATGTTGTGATATCTTCTTCTTCTTTGGCTTTAAAGGTCGAGGAAGAGAAGTAGGTGTGTGTCCCCTTCGCTAGATCAAGTATCAAAGGGGGTGGTGCATGAATGGGAGATCGCTCTGAATGATCTTGGGGAGCATCAATGTCATAAGCAACACATGCTTATGGGTATGTGGAAGGTTGTGTCGAGCCATGAGGTGATGTGGCTCTTATGTCTTCATCGCCTCCCTGTTGGGAGAGAGGCGATGGATGATGTGGTTCCTCGGCTAATTCATCTCTAGAAGCCTGAAGAGTGGCCTCTGGATGGCTGGCTTTGGTGAGGATTGGACTGGGCCATCCTTGTTCAATACCCCTTTGGCCTTGATCGCCAGGGGTAGTGGATTTGGTTGCTCTTTAGGAAGTGGGTATGGGAGTTGTGTTTGTAGGGCCGGGGGATGCGTGAGGAGTGTCATAATCATGATCTTCATCATCCAATAAAGACGATTCCTACGATCCCTCGCTTGCATCGAAGGACGGCTCTATTTGCTCTGGGGTAGCTGCCCGCAGTTCTTGGGATAGCAGAAAGCATTCATATATCCTTTTAATCTCAGACGTATCTGGTATGATGCTAAGCATGGCCCTCGAGATTGTCCTTTCTGTTGTGTAATCATCCTTCGAGATGGTTGGGCAATGGTTGTTCATCAAGTATTGCTGCGTGAAGGGTTCTTTGGCCGGTAAATTATGTCTCCTTATCGCGCCCCCTTATAAACAAGGCAAGGAACCGCAGGAAGAGAACAGATGATAGTGGCTTTCCTGCAGCCACTAGTTTACACTTCTTGACGACCGCTGCATGGATCTCATTATAGATGAGAAGGGTGTAATCCAGCAGGAGGTTGAAGAAAATACCATACATAATGGTCATGATATTGATGTTCCCTTGATCCATTTACCTAAGCTTGCAAGTCAGGGCTCGATTCAGGATCGAGAAGAACATGTTCCACATGGGAGGCAAGAATTGCCTCTTGAAGTCAGATGTGTTGCGTAGGTCACGGTTGAAACCCAACATCTTGATGAACCGTAGGATATCTGAACTGGTGGGAGGCTCGGTGTAGTGTTTGATGTTGAGTTCTTGGCGAGTTGGGATGCATAACAATTCAGAAACTTTTGCGCGGGAGATCTTCACCGAACAAACCATGTCCTTTGGGCCATCAATGTCACCCATAATGTCACGGTTCTCTGGGAAGAACTCGCATGTCTGCCAATATTATTGGATGTATTTTAATGGTATGCCATTGTCAGATAGGGTAAGAGTAGGTTGGAGGATGCAGTTTTGAAAAAATTCTATCATTATTGAGAATCTGTCTTCAAACAGGTTTGTTCATAAATCAATGGCATGATTGTTGGGTTTGATGGGTAGAAAAACCAGTGCACGGCTGTCTGCGCCGGTTGATTCCATATGGCAGTCGTTCTTTTGTGATTCGTGGGAAGCTGAGGATGCCATTGTTGGAGTAGTTGTAGGTTTTTTGATTGCGGGTCGTCTGTGTTCTTGAAAGGTTTTAAGAGCGTAAAGAGGTAAGTGGTGGAGAAGATGGGTATATATAAGTGGTGAAGTGGAAAGGGTGGTTTTTTGGGTAATATAATTTAAGTAATGATGATGATTGAAAGGGACATTTGGCAAAAAGGTGATTGTTAGGGTGATCGTTAGGGTGATCGTGGGCCGTAATATCTGTACAGTGTCATTAATACAGGTGGACACGTGTCAGATTGGGGTAGAAGGGTTGAGAAATGTCACACCCCGCTAAAGCGGAAACACGGGGTATGGCAGGTAGAGTATCATAGCAATAGTGTATAAACAACACAACCATACAATTTAAAACATAWATACAAAATAATTAAAGTTTACAATCCCAAATACAAGTTGCAACACTAAACATAAAATAAGATTGAAATTTCTAATTGTGACACGTCTTCAAACATGTGTCACCGAAAATCTTTCTTACCCTGAAAAAGCATGTCAAAAAAGTGTCAACTTCAAAAGTTGGTGAGTTCACAGATTTTATATGCATAAAATGATTTTAAATGCAGCAATCCCAGTTATAAAATTTATGAGCAAAGACTTAAAAACAYGTCATACACATGATTTATAATGTTGAGCCACTACTAAACCTAGGAACGCCCCACGAACTACCTCAGAGGTGGTAGCGAACCACATGTGTAGAACATTCTTACGAACTACTTC
>NC_037539.1:29567502-29570168 GCF_001531365.2 Cynara cardunculus var. scolymus
TAACCAAAATCATCACTTATCGATTCATCTCTACCTATGGGGTTTAATAAAGCCTAAGTCCATATTTGCCCACTTTTGTTCCAAAATATTATCCATAGTCCAAATATACATATTGTCCATATGCTCATTAATGAGTTAATTTATACCGGAAATGTTGCTATAATCCATAGAATATCAATTTTACAAAATTTATCCAAATCCAGAATTTCAGATTCTGGACAGAAACTTAGGTTACAAAAATGATCCAATAATGAGAGTTAAAAAATGAATTAAATTCCCATATTTTTATATGGTTTATAGAACTGAGTTATAGCCATCTTGACCAAATTTCATGAATATTGGGTAAGAGATGATGCTTCATATAATTCATGAAATGTAACTTATCACTACTGAAATGGCAGATTGCACCATGTTAGTAAAACACTCATAAAACGAGTTCTACTTGGTGTTCTGCAAAGATTCAAGTTGTTTTGGAAACCTAACACTTATACAAAACGTTTAAACTAAGAATCAATCATTTTGGATGAGTTGAGAGGAAGATATAACACCTTAAAGTCAAATGCACACATCTGCCATCAATTGACAGATTGCACACCTAACTTATAAATATCGGTTCATTCTCAAAACATCGTATTTTTGAGTGAGACGGGATTCAAATGAATCCTAACTCATAAAAGAAAGTTTTAGAAGAAGAATCATATAATAAGGACAAATGACTAGAAAGATATTAACATACAAAGTAAAGGTTACCAACTGGTGGTTTCACATTTTACACACCTATAGAGTTTAAGGTGTTTGGAGATCAAAACTCCATAATTTTATGTTATTTCACTTGAATATAAAAGACAATCTATAAAGATAACTCTCAAAAGAAGATTCATCCTTTTTCATTGAGTTATGAGAGAGATATGGTCGATGTAACACACATATACGAATCTGTCAAAATCGGACAGATTGCCTGTTCATCTTAATTTAAGAAAATGAAACCTCAAATCACCACCATTTTGAGTGAGATCGGTGGAATTTGAAAGATATCTCATTAAACTAACATATAGAAGAAAAATCAACAAATATGAATGGTTAACCAGAAAGTTATGACCATTCAAAGTAGGGTTTACCTACTGGAAAAATCTCAGGTACGAATGAACAATGTTTTGAGCATTTGGGGGGTCAAAACTCAATGATTTTGAGTGAGACAAAATGCAATGCAACCCCAACTCAGTAAATAAACTTTTAAAAGAAACCTCGCAACATTTGAACAAGCCATTTACAAAATATGGACGATTTGTGCACATGCACATAATCTGTCAGCACCAAAATATAAGATTTTTAAGAAATAAACTCACATAAAATCATGATTTTACCTATCTTTTTGAGTTCTAATGTTTGGGTCATAGATTACCACCATCTCAATTTTGACATTTTTCTTCAAATTATAAATCCATGATGACTAAATTCATTTAAATAGAAAGGTTTTACATTTAAAACACTAAAACTTAGTGTTTTATATATATTGGGTATAAATTAGAGCATTTGGTACTATATAGGACGTTTCAGATAATTTCGAGTCGAAACCGGACTTTCTATGCAACTGTCGAAAATTCTTAAAATTTTTTGACTAAACTAACCTAACTAATTCCTAATCTATAAATTAACTTCAATAACACTAATATAATCTTAATAAAAGCTAACCTGGGATTTCGAATTTGACTGCCGTCACAGTCTCCCCTGGTTAGAGAAATTTCGTCCCGAAATTTAATGATGGCAACTTCCAGACAGTTATGTCGTGAATAGTTGGGGATATTTGTTTTTCATAAAATCTTCTCGCTCCYAGGTATACTCCGGCCCATGCCTTGAATTCCAACRAACTTTTACAATTGGAATCTTGCTACGCCTCAAACGCTTGATCTCATGGTCAAGAATTTCAATTGGTTCTTCTATAAGGCGTAATTGTTCGTTGAYTTGGATCTCTTCCAAAGGTAGGACTAACGATTCATCTGACAGACATTTCTTGAGATTTGAAACATGGAAGGTGTCATGAATGGCATTGAGCTCTTRCGGTAGATCAAGTTTGAAAGCGACTGGTCCCACCCTGTCCAGTATCTTGAACTGACCAATATACCTTGGACTTAATTTCCCTTTCTTTCCAAAACGTAAGAGTCCTTTCCTTGGTGATACCTTCAGTAACACCTGATCTCCAACTTGGAATTCCAGTGGCTTCCTACGGTTATCCGCATAGCTTTTCTGGCGATCTCTGGCCGCTTTTAACCTTTCTTGGATCATCTTGATCTTATMTGTTGTCTCCTGAACAATGTCTGGTCTAATTAATTGACTATCACCAACTTCCAACCAATTGAGTGGTGATCTGCATCTACGTCCATAAAGGGCTTCGTACGGCGCGCACTGTATACTCGTTTGATAGCTGTTGTTGTAGGAAAATTCAACCAGCGGTAAGTGATCATCCCAGCTACCTCCGAATTCTATCACACAAGCATGCAGCATATCCTCTAATGTTTGAATAGTCCTTTCCATTTGCCCATCGGTTTGAGGATGATAAGAAGTACTTAAATCCAATCTCGTGCCTAATGCCCTTTGAATCGATTGCCATAACCTGGAAGTAAAGCAGCTGTCTCTATCCGAAATGATAGAAACAGGTACTCCATGCC
>NC_037539.1:29574088-29575453 GCF_001531365.2 Cynara cardunculus var. scolymus
AACAATATAAATCTATCAAACGATTTCAATCATGCTTTTCATCCCAAAACAAGAAATTGTTAAAAAGGGGGCTGTGAAACTCACCTTTCGATATAGAGCTTTGTAAGATAAAGCAATGCGATCTGAATACCGTGCTAACTCAACGGTTCCCTATCAAACGGAATAACCAAAATCATCACTTATTGATTCATCTCTACCTATGGGGTTTAATAAAGCCTAAGTCCATATTTGCCCACTTTTGTTCCAAAATATTATCCATAGTCCAAATATACATATTGTCCATATGCTCATTAATGAGTTAATTTATACCGGAAATGTTGCTATAATCCCATAGAATATCAATTTTACAAAATTTATCCAAATCCAGAATTTCAGATTCTGGACAGAAACTTAGGTTAAAAAATGATCCAATAATGAGACTTAAAAAATGAATTAAATTCCCATCTTTTTATACGGTTTATAGCACTGAGTTATAGCCATCTTGACCAAATTTCATGAATATTGGGTAAGAGATGATGCTTCAAATAATTCATGCAATGCAACTTATCACAACTGAAATGGCAGATTGCACCATGTTAGTAAAACACTCATAAAAAGAGTTCTACTTGGTGTTCTCGAAAGATTCAAGTTGGTTTGGCAACCTAACACTTATACAAAACTTTTAAACTAAGAATCAATCATTTTGGATGAGTTGAGGGGAAGATATAACACCTTAAAGTCAAATGCACACATCTGCCATCAATTGACAGATTGCACACCTAACTTATAAATATCGGTTCATGCTCAAAACATCGTATTTTTGAGTGATACTGGATTCAAATGAATCCTAACTCATAAAAGAAAGTTTTAGAAGAAGAATCATATAATAAGGACAAATGAGTAGAAAGATATTAACATACAAAGTAAAGGTTACCAACTGGTGGTTTCACATTTTACACACCTATAGCGTTTAAGGTGTTTGGAGATCAAAACTCCATAATTTTATGTGATTTCACTTGAATATAAAAGACAATCCATAAAGCTAACTCTCAAAAGAAGATTCATCCTTTTTAAATGAGTTATGAGAGAGATATGGTCGATGTAACACACATATACGAATCTGTCAAAATCGGACAGATTGCATGTTCATCTTAATTTAAGAAAATGAAACCTCAAATCACCACCATTTTGAAGTGAGATCGGTGGCATTAAACTAACATATAGAAGAAAAATCAACAAATATGAATGGTTAACCAGAAAGTTATGACCATTCAAAGTAGGGTTTACCTACTGGAAAAATCTCAGATACGAATGAACAATGTTTTGAGCATTTGGGGGGTCAAAACTCAATGATTTTGAGTGAGACCAAATGCAATGCAACCCCAA
>NC_037539.1:29576073-29601348 GCF_001531365.2 Cynara cardunculus var. scolymus
CAAAATATAAGATTTTTAAGAAATAAACTCACATAAAATCATGATTTTACCTATCTTTTTGAGTTCTAATGTTTGGGTCATAGATTACCACCATCTCAATTTTGACATTTTTCTTCAAATTATAAATCCATGATGACTAAATTCATTTAAATAGAAAGGTTTTACATTTAAAACACTAAAACTTAGTGTTTTATATATATTGGGTATAAATTAGAGCATTTGGTACTGTATAGGACGTTTCAGATAATTTCGAGTCGAAGCCGGACTTTCTAAGCAACTGTCGGAAATTCTTAAAATTTTTTGACTAAACTAACCTAACTAATTCCTAATCTATAAATTAACTTCAATAACACTAATATAATCTTAATAAAAGCTAACCTGAGATTTCGAATTTGACTGCTGTCACAAGAAATGAAGGGTTTTCTAGGGAATAGCCGTTTGAAGGTGTCAGGAGCGTGTAGGATGACGTTTGGATGATTTGGAATAATTAAAAAATTATCCCAAATAATATCTCTGGAAGAATAATCCCAAAAAAAATATTTAACATTGAAAAATTCCATTTAATTGTAAGATAAATACTAATTACGAAGTTTTGGTCTTCTAAAAACCAATGTTGTATAGTTTTTAGTCACAAAAGTTGCAATTTTGTATAATCTTGAAAAGTTTTTTAATTAAAGATGGGTTTTTAGACAAAAATAATTTTGCCATGGAACCAGAGGTGCTCTGGTGGGTCATGACTTTTTGTGGGGGAACCAGAGGTCTGTTGTTAAGCGTGATAAGTTTGTTCATCGATGGAATGTTAGGTTTTATGACTAAGGGACTCTGGATAGACAAACCAGATGATCTGGTTTAGCATGGAAAACCCTTGGATTTGAAAACATGCCCATAACGTAGGACTAGAGGAGCTCTGGTTGAATTAACGGGATGTTCACTCCATAATTTAGCATTTTTGGTATCCAGAGGCTCTAGATAGTGGATCCAGAGCCTCTAGGTTGGAAAATGCATTTTTTGTGCAATATGGATGCTTGATGAATGCAAAACTCCCCCTCAAATGATGCATAGGGATATGTATCGAGTTAAAAACTCCCCTTAGGATCAATACGGAGGTTGGATTTGATGACCAGAGGCTCTGGTCTATACAAATAGAGGCTCTGGTTGTGAAAGATAATGGAAACATATATGGAATTTGGTTAAGTTCATGTAAATTGTTATGAAAAGGATGGGCCTTTCGGACCAGAGGGGTCTGGCTCCAAAGACATCGAATCCAGAGGCTCTGGTCTTTAGAATCAGAGGCTCTGGTTGCAAAGGTGATGCAAACATGATGAAAGAATATGATGAAAAAGACGCATGTGAAGTCTAATTTGGATTAGAGGGCTCTGGTCGCAAAGGACTTGGAAACTAGAAGCTCTGGTCTTTGGAACTAGAGGCTCTGGTTCCATAAATGATGAATTATGACTAAGTTATTTGGTTGAATGAATGAGAGAGACCAAGTTTGAGACCCAATAGGCTCTGGTCTCAAAGGATTGGAAACCAGAGGCTCTATTCTGTATAACCAAACGCTCTGGTTTAAAGGGGGGTACTTAGTGAAAAATCACAAAGCATTTGCTGTGGACTAGAGGGCTCTGGTTCCAAAGGCAATGAAAACTTTTGGCCAATAAATAAACAAGTAATTCTAATTGGCCAGAGGCTCTGGTCTTTAGAACCAGAGGATCTGGTTTAGAGTACTTGTGGTTTATGGCCATTATGATATCTCACTTGGAGGCATAACCATGAGATATTGAAAATCTCTGGTTTCAAACTATGGATTGCCTTTAAGTGGTGAGATTCAGCATACCCATCTTGCTGACAAGAAATAGAAATCTTTTCTCATCAAGAGCTTTTGTGAAAATGTCAGCAAGTTGAATCTCTGTAGGAACAAAGTACATTTCTATTGTACCTTTCTCGACATTGTCATTCAGAAAGTGGTATCTTACATCGATGTGTTTGGTCTTGGAATGCTACACAGGATTTGTAGAGATGGCTATGGCACTCTTGAAGTCATAGAGGATGGAAATCTTTCCATAGTCCTTAAGTTGAGTCTTCATCCAGAGGACTTGTGAACAACAACTAGCAGCAGCAACATATTCTGCTTCTGCTGTAGAGGTTGAAACACAATTCTGTTTTATGGATTTCCAACTTACCAGCTTGTCCCCCAAGAGTTGACAGCTTCCAGACGTGCTCTCTCTATCAAGCTTGCAACCTGCATGATCTGCATCTGTGAAGGCTATTAGATCAAAGCCAGAGTTCTTTGGATATTAGAGACCCAATAAAGGGGTTCCCTTGACGTATCTAAAGATCCATTTGACTGCAGAAAGATGGGATTGGAAACATAGACATGTAGCAAACATATTATCTAGTCTACTAGCAGTTAGATACAGGAGGGATCCAATCATGCCACTGTAGGTTGTGACATCCATAGATTTGCCTGATGGATCAGCAAACAACTTAGCTCATGTAGCCATAGGTGTTCTCATCGATGATGAATTTGAGAGAGAGTATTTCTTCAGAAGGTCACTCACATAGTTGGACTGATTGATGAAAGTCCCTTTTGGAGTTTGTTTTATTTGAAGACCAAGGAAGAAACTAAGTTCTCCCATCATACTCATCTCAAATTTGCCTTTCATTAGCTCTGAGAATTTTTTGCAAAATTTTGCATTGGTAGAGCCAAATATTATATCGTCCAAATGTATTTGCACAAGTAGAATGTTACTTTTGTTCTTCTTGAGAAAGAGAGTTGTATCGATTGTACCTTTTTCGAATCCATTGTCAATGAAGAAGGTGGAGAGAGTTTAATACCAGACCCTAGGTGCTTGCTTTAGCCCATAGAGGGCTTTGTCCAGAAAGTAGACGTACTCCAGATGCTTTGGATCTTCAAACCCAGGGGGCTGCTACACGTATACTTTTTCTTAAAGCTTACCGTTGAGGAAGGCAGACTTGACATCCATCTGATAGACCTTGAAGCCTTTGTGTACTGCATCTGCGACGGGAGGAAATGTCTCATCGTAGTCAATCCCTTCTTCCTGGCAGTAGCCCTTGGCAACAAACCTGGCCTTGTTCCTTATGACTATGCCATCTTCGTCCTTCTTGTTTCTGAAGACCCATTTGGTTCCTATGGTCGTCTTTCCTTTGGGTAGAGGCATGAGGGACCACACTTTGTTTCTTTCAAACTGGAGTAGTTCTTCTTGTATTGCATCTATCCAGTTTGGGTCTTGTAGGGTTTCAGAAATCTTATTCGGTTCGATCATGCTCAGAAAGTTGGCGAATAGGCATTCATTTGCTGTTGTGAATCTCGTCTTGACACCAGATGTTGGATCACCAATGATTTGGTGATGTGGATGGTCTTTTGTCCACTTGGTGCATGATTGGGGTTCTGGAGTATAGGATGCAGTTCTTCATCGACCGATGGAACTGCTTGCTCCCCCTCGACAAGATCATTTCCAGATTTATCTTCTGGCTCTGGTTCTGGTTCTGAAGACACAGAAGAAGTAGAAGGTGAAGTAACATGAGTTTCAGGAAGAGATGTACCTTCAGCATTGGATACTTCATGTTCTTCATCGGCTCTGGAAGTAGGTTTAGTAGTAGGTGCTTGTCCAGAGACTACTTCTTCTTCGAAGATGTCTTCAAATAAATAAGCTAACTCTGATTCATTGGGTTTGCCAAGTGATGAATCAGAGGCTCTCTGTTGAAGTCCGAGTCCTAAACTGTTGTGTCCAGAAGTCATTGGTGTGGAATCATCAAAGGACACATTAATGCTTTCGATGACGATCTTTGTCCTTTTAATGTAGACTTTGTAGGCTTTTGCGGTTTGAGAATATCTCAGAAAGATCCCTTCATCTGCTTTCTTGTCAAACTTGCCAAGATATTCCCTATCATTGAGTACAAAACATTTGCACCCAAAGATATGGAAATATTTGACATTTGGTCTTCTTTGATTGATGAGCTCATAGGGTGTCTTCTGGTGCCTCTTGTTGATGATTGACCGATTCTGGGTGAAGCAGGCAGTGGATATAGCTTTCGTCCAGAAGGTGATGGGTAACTCCGATGAAGCAAGCATAGTCTTTGCTGCTTCCACAAGGGTTTTGTTCCTTCGCTCCACCACTCCATTCTGTTGTGGAGTTCTGGTTGCTGAAAAGTTTTAGGAAATGCCTTCACTGATGAGGTATTCATCGATTCTCCTGTTTCTAAATTCAGTGCCATTTTTGCTTCTTACTTTTATGAGTTTGCTTTGTAGAAGGACTTGGAGCCTTGTCATTACCCTGATGAGAAGTTCCGGAACATTTGATTTCTTCTTTACAAACTCAACCAAGGTGTATCCAGAGTATTCATCAACTAGTACCAATATGTACTTCTTTCCAGAGAGGCTTTGTGTAGATATCGGCCGACAGAGATCTATGTGGATCATGTCCAAGGGCTTGGTGCAGGAGGTTTCTGACTTAGTTTTATGAGAGGCCCGTTTCAGCTTTCCTATCTCGATGGCTGAGCATAGATGGTCTTTTTCGAAATTAAGATCTGGAATCCCCTTGACCAGCTTCTGTTTGGATAGCTTCCTTAGAACATCAAAGTTTAAATGTGAGAACTTTTGATGCCATAGCCAATTTTCATCACTTTTATGGGATACAAGGCAGAGGGTGTCTTGTCCCACAGAGGATTGAAAATCTAGAAGATAGAAATTCCCTTCTCTCTTTGCCTTGATGATGGTTTGGCCGGGCTGTGTTCCGATGATGCAGAAACCCTTGCGAAATCTGACTTCAAAACCCTTGTTGTAGAACTGGCTTATGCTTAGTAAGTTATGTTTCAGACTTTCAACATGAGCCACTTTGCTGATGGAGATGTTGCCTTTTATGAGAGTGTCGTATCCCTTGATGGTACCCTTACTGTTGTCTCCAAAAGTGACAGAGCCTCCAGATTTCTAGATGAAGAAGGACAACTGACTTTTGTCACCAGTCATGTGCTTGGAGCAACCTGAATCCATATACCGTGGTTGCACATGCTGGTTCTGCAAGACAAATTAAGGGGTTTTAGGAACCCATTTCATAATGGGTCCACGTTGGTTAGTGGGAGATACGACCTCTCTATTTTCATCATCCCTCTTTGGAGTGGGCTGATTTCTATTACCTTTAGCCTTTGCAGGCTTGGGTTCTTTGCATTTCCCTTGCCCGTAGACTTGGACTTTTTCATGTTTTCATTGGTTTTAACATTATAGCGATAAATGTGTTTGGAAAATATGCAGCGATGTGTTAAGATGTGGTTCCTCAGGTTTTGTAAAAGAGCTAAACATTGGCAATTAATATTTTAGGACATGAATGTCTAAGTTTCTTTTTATTCGATGAAAATGAAGAAGTAAATGCAGGGGATGAAAATCCTGTCCTAGCATCGGTTGTTTTTACAAACTTCCTGTCTAGTTCAGATTTTTTATTAGTGGAAGGCTTGGTCTTTACTTCTTTCTTAAGGATGTACTGCTTTTCTTCAGCTGAATGAGAGGAAAAGTGATGGTTAGAATTTTCAGAGGCAGGCGACTTCTGTTTTTGCTCACGAATAAACTTAATAAACTTAGAGGAGGTACTTGGGCCTTGTGGGGTATCTTTAGCAGATTTGGTGTTACTCAGCTTTTCTTTTCCTTTATTTGAAGTTTCATAGATGCTAGAACATCAAAATTCATTGAGGGATTGAAGTTTTGAGGCTTCTTATCCTCAATGGCCTCTAGTGATTTGCAGATAATTTCTTCTTCAGATTCGGAGTCAAGAAAGTCTGTCGCTGATTTCTCAAAATCAAAATTGTCATGGATGTTTGTGGGAGGAGTGGGTTCAGAGGTTGATGGTTCAGAGTGATCTGTTGGGGATTTCATCGCTTCTGATTTAGATGAATTTTCAATATTACTTGGATGGTTCATTGAGTCATCAGATGATGGTTCCTTACTAGGATTATCTTTTCATCAACAGCACTTGCTGATGAAGTGAGATCGATGACCAGAGACTCTGGTTTAACCATGGAGTTTCCGTCGTTCTCTGGTGTAGAGGCATCATTCCCTTCATTAGAATTCTTAAAAGGACAGTTTTTCCATCGACTTTAACCCTTTTGAAATTTGCTTTGGGTTTAGGGAAAAAGTCGGGTTTTTGAATGCATCCAAGTTTGAAAGTGGATTCAAGGGTAGATTTCTTTGTTTCGATGAAGGAGTCCAATTCATTGAATCCAATCGCTTGAGTGTCCTTTTGACCGTTAAGTTTTTCGTACATGTTTTGGGCATCTTTATATTTTTATTCATCAGTAGTTCATTGGTTTGAAGCTTCTCATGAAGAATCTCCCTTTCCTTTTGAAAGAAATCTTTGAGAGCAACTGAGTTGAGCGTCTCTGTCTCAGATTCTTTTAAGACCTTCGCCTTCTTTTCTAAGGCATTGGTTATTCGCCTATTTAAATCCATAAGTTTTTCTTCCTTTGATTTTTTAAGAGTGGCATGCGAGTCTTTTCCTTAACAAATTCGGCTTTTTCTTCAGTTAGAAGATCAATCTCTCTATTGTAGAAACTGACTTCTTTTTCCGCTTTAAGTCTTTCAGATTTTTCAAAATTTAATTATTCTTTGAGTTTTAAGAAGTCCTCTGAAAGTTTCATTACCCTTAACTCTAGCTTGGATGGAGCAGAGTTGGTTTCATTGAAAGAAGACTCACGTACCTGTTTAGAAGAGTTAGAGGGATTGGATGTGGCCATTAGACGGATGAGTGCCTTGTCTTCTTCATCAGACGAAGAATCAGACACCCAATTTTCTTTTTCAGCCATCAGGCTTCTCTTTTTAGGATTGTATTTGTATTTGTTCTTGTAATAGTCCGCATCCTTCACCAGACGTTCTCTGCATTCTTTTGAAAAATGACTGATTTTTTCGCATCTGAAACAACGAAGGTCATTCTTCCATCCATCTCTGTCTTCTCTCTTCTCCTCTCTTCTCCTCTCTTCTTTCTTATCTTCCTTCTCTTCTATCTTCCCTCTGATGGAACTTCGTCGACTTCTTTTCATAGGAGGGCTGGAACTTCTCCCTTCTGGAGTCTCTTCGCTTAAATGGCTTTTTGATGAACTTCCTCTGGAACTGTTTCGTGATCAAGGCCAGAGACTTGGCAAAGGTTTTGAGATCATCATCGGATTCGGATGTCTCTTCTTCCGATTCGGATTCTACTACCAGTGCCTTTTTACCTTTTCTTCTGTGGTTTCTGGTGGAGGTCCTTGAAACATCCTTTTCTTTTGCAGCAAGAGCAAGGGGTCCACTGATGGATACTATCTTCTTCATGATATCATTCTCTTGTGCAGCAAGTGTTCCATAGACGTCATGAAGTGACCAGCCGTCTAAGTCCTGATTTGCTTCGAAAGACATCGACAGCTGTGTCCACTCATCGCCGACACTTTTAAGGAATAACACATTATTGTCTTCCTTCGTCCTGGAGATGTTGTTTCGACGACATTGATTGATCATTGTGTTGAAACGATCGTACATCTTCTGAATCGGTTCATTAGGAAGAACCTTGAAGTTGGTGTATTCGTTGAGACATTGAGCTTTACGATTTATTTTCGTTTTTGCTCCAACTTCTAATTGACTTGCCAGCTCATCCCATAGTTCCTTTGGTGTGGAGCAAGCATCGTGGGATTGGAAGATTTCGTCAAGAATGGCCATGATAATTAATCTTTTGGCCTTCTTGTCAGTCTCCACGCGCTCCATATCATCTTCATCCCAATTCTTCTCATCCTTGGGCATGTAGTAAGCTGGTATTTCTGTTGTGGTGCTCATTCCTAGGACTCTTGGAACAAGAGTCTGTGGTATGTAGGGAGCCTGCATGACAGATCGCAGAAGATTTCTGTCCGTCCCTTCCAGAAATTTACCATCCTTATCCTCCATTGTGGATACTTTTCTCTTTGAAGAGTTGGAGGTTTGGTGAGGGAACCAACACTATAAGCAGAATTCCAGTTGGCCACTGAAGATTTGGAAGAGAGAAATTACACCTTTTTAGAGAAGATTTTTATGAACTCTAGAATTAATGGAGAAAGCAAATTGAGAGATTTTTGATGATCGTTTTGATTGAAGAACAATCAATTGGCTCTGATACCAATTGTTGATCCCATATCTCTCAATTAACACTAATAATTAAGTTAAGAATAACCTAATTATATAGTTTGGATGAATAAAATGATGAACAGTTAAGAACAAATAATAAATATTCAAAGAATATACTTGAGCGTCAAAGGATTCACTTTATTCCAATGATTGTGAAAAGTGTCAAAGATTACAATAGACCTAACCACCTATTTATACCAGAAAGCTATTTTAAGATAACTATCTAAGGAGAATATCTAGCTAATCTTCTAGTAAAGATAAAGCTTATCTAAACATGGATAAGAAACAAAACAAGATAAACTTTGTAGAATCCAGCTGTCGATTAGTCATCTCAAGTTGTCTTCTATGGGGCGTTATTCAACCTTATCTTCATATCTTCAGCACATGCCTCTGCTTGAACTATAGTAGAAAACTCCAAGTGTTGGTAATCAGAGGGGCTATGAAGATTGTAAAACCCAAAATTTTGAGGAATAAAATAAGGCATCTTTATTATTATTTCTATTTTATTTATGAATATATATATATATATATGTTAAATAAAAGTTAGAAATTTGAAATAAGTCAAATTTGCTTACGGCTAAGGGCTGAAGGCTCCAATTAGAGGGGGGAGCCTGCTGTCAGCTTGGGAGAGGCAGCAGAGGATCAGGCGGTGCCTGGTCCATAAGAGGAAACAGTGACTTGCATGGTTGCAGGCTGTGGAAGAGAGCAGTTCCCACCCCAAGACTCAGGATTCTGCCGATTTGGTCAACTAATAGGCCAAATCGTCTGAGTATAAATTGAGGGTACCAGGTTGGGATCGTTACTCTTTTGAGGGAAGAAGGGAATCGTTGAAAGAGAGAAGCCGGAGTTCATACCAGCAAGAAACCCCCTGCTTCCTGTTGTTTAGAGGTATTTACTCGACCAAATTTATGATTTAAACAATGTTTAGCCGTGGCTTTGGCCCTATATAGAATCCTAGAAGGCTCACGTCCAAACCTTGTGTTTTGGGATTCGATTTCAAGGATTAAGATTTCATTTGTTAAACACGTTGTATCGCATCCTGCTTAGAAACCACCTTAGAGAATGTTACATAGAAGCTCTGCATAAGAGCTCTGTATCAAGTGTGTTAGACAGAAGCTCTGCATGAGAGCTTTGTGTCATGCTAGCCAGAAGCTCTGCATGAGAGCTTYGTATCAAGTTATGTTGGACAGAGGCTCGGCGTRAGAGCTCTGTGTCAAGTTATGTTAGACAGAGGCTCTGCATGAGAGCTCTGTGTCAAGTTATGATAGATAGAGGCTCTGCATAAGAGCTCTGTATCAAGTTATGAGACCACAGAAGGGCTCTGGTCCTGAATGARGTATTTTCTAAGTATTATTTAGAACCAGAGGCTCTGGTCGCGAGACCAGAGGCTCTGGAGAAGAGACCACAGAGGGGCTCTGGCCCGTGAATTATTTTCCAAATATGGTTGGAACCAGAGGCTCTGGTCGTGAAAGACCAGAAGCTCTGGAAGAGAGACCAGAGGGGCTCTGGTCCTGCGTTGAAATATTTTCTAAGTGTGGCTAAGAACCAGAGGCTCTGGTCATAAAGACCAGAAGCTCTGGAAGAGAGACCAGAGGGGCTCTGGTCCTGAATGCAAATATTTTCTAAGTGTGATTTAGAACCAGAGGATCGATGGACGGGTTACTAAATATTTTCTAAGTGTGGTATACAACCAGAGGTGCTCTGGTCCTGAAGGACTTAAGAGCCCAGAGGCTCTGTCAATACCACTAGAGGCTCTGGTCGTTCACAGAGCCTCTGGCCTTCTTCCAAACTTAGTCATTTTAAGATATATAGCTAGACAATACACCTTATGTTGGAACTCACGTCTCTATAATTTTGATTGATGTAAGGAGCATTTAAGCATAGTTGACCAAGGTTGACCCTAGCCAACGTAGTTGACCGTAATTTGACTTTATGTAGCCTTTGGGAGAAATTAATCATTTATATGCTATATGCTATTATAAATTGTAGGTTACCAGTCAGCAGCGTTAGATAAGCAATCTACATTATCATGTGAGTCTTCATGAGACTTACAATGGAATGCATACCTATGTATAAATTTATTTTCAAGCATTATACGATTTATATGATGGTGGTACAAATGCATGATGTTTCAGTTTACATACACGATATGTTTTACATGTATGACGTTTTATGATTAGTTGCATGCTATGTGTTTAATCATGTTTCGAATAACTCTAGCATGCTTTTCCATACTAAAGTTTGATTATTTAAGGGTGGGCATTTGACCAGTAAGTCACGACCAATATAAAACACTACCCGGACAAGTGGGTGATAAGTTAAGATTGTGATACCCAGGGCGTGTTGGTGACTGATAAGTCACGACCAGTATAAAACACTACCCGAACAAGTGGGTGATCAATCGAGAATGAAGTATCAACCCATGGCATGTTTGTGACTAAATGACCCATTCCAGACAGATAATTTATGAGATCTCATTTCTTTCAGTGTTGCATGTTTTCAGAAATTGCATGCTACTTGGTACAAGGTTTACAAGTTGAAATGYATGACGTACAATGTTTTTATACACGAAAACCATGAACTCACTAAGCTTTATAAGCTGACTATAGTATGCATCTCAAGCCCAGGTAGTTCGAGGACGGATAAAGGCAAAGGATATGCTTAGAGTGTTGCTTATTATCATCTCATTTTAGTCTTTTGTCTAAGATGCGCTGTAATGATCTTTTGTAACTTAACCCCAAGAGAAGGTGGTTAGAACTTAAGTTAGATTTTGACGATTTAAAGACTTCCGCTGTAATAGTTTAAATGGTTTTAAATTAGCCATTACTTTGGTGTATTTATTAAGGAAATGTTTCAGATTACGTGACATCTCTCTGGATGAAAAATGAGGGTGTTACAAAGATGCTCTTTCCATCGCATTTCTGGTCGATTCATCGACCCTCTGGTTATATTGAGGACTTAGCCATTTTGCCTTGAAGTCTTCCATTGGCCTTCTAGTTCTTCATCACTTGTTTTTCTTTATTAGTTTTACACATAAGAATTATGGGGTCTAACACTGTCCTTATCAAAATGGATGAAGTCCATAAGGGCATGCCTTAAAGGGACGAAGTAGCTGCTGACCTCTCAACCGTTCGGGCTAAAGTACAAGAGGTCAAGGCCCAGCTCCCCACCATGCAAGTGGTTATTCAAGCCAACTTTGAGGCCATCGCTGCTTTAACAAGCAAGGCCGATGAAACGAACTCTCATCTTGCCCAGCATACGGAGCTGATGCAGCAGATCTTGGCTGCTCTCCAACAGCCCATCCCAGCACGTGAATCGTCGTTCACTATTGATGACCGCGCCCAGCTGGATGAAGTGCGTGAGGCTACAGTTTTCCTAGCCCATGCTATGACCAGACTTGAAGAAATGATGGCGCTCTAGATCCGACCCGTCGACCATTTCTTTGGCTATTGCTCCAAAGCCATTGCCAAAGAGAGGGAGACAGAAGCTGGAGCTGCCCCTTCGAACGCGGCTGCTGCTCCTGGACCCTCTACTGTTCCAGCGACTGAGGCTGAAGCTGAAGCTGAAGTTGCTGAAGAAAACCCAACTTCTTGTGAAGCTCCTGTAGTTGGGGATGTTGATGTCATCCGAGCTGGCGCTGAAGCTCGGTATGATCATCTTCCAATCACTTCTGCAGCCAATACTGGTGATCTGGATAATGATGAAGATGGTGATGAAGAAGACAGTGAATCTTCCGACCTTCCTGACACTGGCAACGATCTGGATGATGATGATGATGATGATGATGATGATGATGATGATGATGACGACGATGACTTCAAAATTCAGTACTAGAGACCCGCTAGTGCCATGAAAGGCGTTGCCTCAGGGATTTTGCATCCCAGGGGAAGCAAGGGGAGAAGGAGAAAGAGGCCACTTAAACGAAGAACCAGAACAACAAGTCGAAAGACAAAGGTGTTGTTGAAGAAGGCAACCTAAAGAAGCTGAATGCTAGAAAGCACTGATTATGGCCGACCATGACAGAAAATGAAGCGAAGATCGTCTACAAAAGAGAGTCATCCCTCATCCTATTTCAAACGTCACCATCAGCGGACGGATGGAAAACGGTGGGTTGCTAGTCTCAATGCTCATCACCAGGGATAACCTTGACGCGGTCACCGAGTATCCTTCCTACATTGGCAAGTACGGCTACAGTGAATGGCTGGAGATCCGCCAAGCCATTCAGCACTCAAAATCAAGACATAAGCCGATTATCGAAGACATCATCAGCGAGCTAATCGAGAAGATGTCCAGGTATGTCGTTGTCCCTAAAAATCCGACTCTAAAGAAAGGTGAAAAAAGAAAAAGACCTTCAAGTCCTAATAACGGACCGACCCTGAGGAACGAACATGAAACAAAGTTCTCCTTGGATGAAGTCCTGAAGGCTACGAAAAATCCGGACATCTCTATGTTGAATCTCTCACTGCTAGTGAAGGATCCCTATATACCCAACATTGGGCATATAAAGCCTGAGTTAGGATTTATCTTCCTTGACTATGAAGGCGAAGTCAACTTCCAAAGAATGTCTAAGTTACATCTCTTCCCAATGGAACATCTTTCATACATCCGATATTGGCTTAGCGATGACATATATGGTGAAACGATGGACATCAAAATCAGAAAGGAATTTCGACGTCGAAAGGAGCTCGGAGAAGATGTACCTAGCTACATCAATCTGAACAACTTAGATTAGTTATTTCTATTTCGACTTTCAGCGTTCAAATTATATATTGTAAGTCTAAGATATGTACTGAAAAAACTTGTGATATTTCCTTTGAATTAATATAAGTGTTTCATTTGCATCACGGAAAAAGATCCTAGAAAAGAGTAATAGGGACACATGTCTATGAGTTCCAGGGTTCTCTTACATTCACTGACAATCTATAAGTCAGTGAACATGCTTTCAGTTTCAGTTTCCCTTCTTATACCTTTTCTTAAACTTGTAACTTAAGAAAATTTACTAAGTAAAAACTGACTCACTGAAAAAAATCTCAAAATAGTTAAAAGGGACATGTACTTTATATGTAACTTTTCCTTATTATTATTTTATAAAGCGGCCTTCTTTATGTTGCTTTATTATCATCAAAAAGGGGAGATTGTGGATACTCTCTCTCATTGATTTTATGATAATCCCTTTTACCTTTTATGAAGTATTATGTTTCTGTCTTTCAGTTCCAGCGATCATCACTGAGTCTGTTCAGTGATCGCTGAAACATGTATTGTAAATCCTTCAGCGACAGTGATACTTCAAGAAGACAAAACTCACACCAAATAACCTTCAACGAAAGTCGAAGACTAAAATTGAAGATTACTGGCTGGCGTGTTCGTGATCTGAAGCGGCATTCAGTGATTACAACCTGGTCAACATGTGTTAAGACTGCCCAAGCCTCAACGAATGTTGAAGAGACCTTTAAGGTTATTCCAACATTCAACGATCAAATGAAGCTTGTTGTGCAAGATTGCTAATTGTCTTGTCCTTCCACACACAAAGGACAAACCCATACCCTTTCTAGAGTGTAGTACGGTACGGAGCCGATTAGTTGAGTCTACTACCCACCAACTCTATCAAAGGATGTATGCTCATGAATAGGCTTTTGTACTATTCACTGTAGCAAAGGACAAACTTTTCTCTAAAAGCTTGACGCGTGTTCAAACCCTAATGCATTGCATTAAATGTGCATTTAATGCAATGTGTATAAATAGATGAGTGTTCTCTCCATGTAGATATACCCTAACATGCATACACACAAGAGATCACACACATCTAAAGAACAGTTACGCTTATCTTCAAGCAAGTTAGAATCCTTTTCAAGTATTCTAAAAAGTTCTTACAAAGAAAGAACTCATTTCTCTCTTAGTCTTAACAGCAAATCTTTTCTCTTTGCTAAGATTATTAGTCTGTAAACTTAGATTGTTTTAGTTAGGTTATCTTTACCTTATCTATTTTCACATACAATCTTGTAAAATTTGTATTGATCCTTCTTTATCAATATATATTTTAAATTTGGAAAGTTTCATGTGTTTGTATTCATCCCCCCCCCTTCTACAAAGTCTTTCTATGAAACTCTTGTAGACCTTAACGGGACCAACAGTTTATGTATTAATGATAAATGGTTGTGTCTTACTCTTTTCTTCCTTTAAATGAATGTTTATCAAACCGTGTAGCTTCCTCATTTCCTTTTGGGAGACATGACCTCAATCACACCTCTACCATGTGTAATTGCAACCCATTTTTCAGTGGTGTTGTGTGCCTTTATTTGAGGACTTTTAACCTTGCGACTTTATTTTGCGGCCACTATATGTGATCTTATCACTTCTAGAATAACATTGAACATACCGGGTATCGAGCCTAATTCGTTTTACTTCAACTTTACATTGTGAAGTTTGGCGATAAAAATAATACAGGGTGGGAACATTCCACGATAGTTCCTGTCCTTCCCTTGGAAAATATTTTTTCTTCTCTCCCCCTAACAACGAAAAGACTGTCATCAAAGTGATAATCCGTAAATGTTGCGATATAAAGATCACCCATCAAAAGTTCTAAATAGCAGATAATTGTTGGGATTAATATCCAACACATATTGAATCGTCTTTAAGGACCTATTTTGGTGAGTTGTGGGGGTGCAATTTGGCACATATGCTACAGAAACAAATATGCATAAATATAAAATATTAGGCTTATATCCAGTAACCAATTGTTACACATGAGACTGGTTGTCTACTAGTGGATCTAAAAACGAATAAGTAAAGTTGCATGTAATATTGCATAACCCTAGAAAGATGTAGGTAAATTGTTGCACATAACCAATGCCCTAGCTCTCATCTATATCCTTTTGATGACAACTTCTAAGAGACCATTTTTACACATGGGGGTATAAGATATTATAGTTCAATTTTAATCCATATGCAATAATCATGAAATCATTATGAGGTAAATTTTCCAGCATTCCAAGTCATGTAGACTTGATGAGATAATTAGGGTGGTGAGCCCTTAAATGTATAGTTATGCTAGGAGTGCAGCATTGCATGTGGACAATAATATGACATGCGTTCACCGTCTCGAACTAGAACCATAAAGTACTTTAATAGCCCGCATTCTGGACGTTTATGTCTATAAATATCACCTTGTATTCATTGTAATAATGAAACATTTTTGTATTATATTTGTAGCTTTTAGGATGGTCTCATTTATGTCTTGGCTAAGGATCAAGGTTTACAAAAAATTTAGATATTTGAGAGGGCATATTCTGATAGTGATGTTGCTTCTTGTGTTGTAGAAGTTAGTTGTTGCAATTTTGTTAATTGTCTCATTTTGCATTTCACTCAAAAGAGAATGTGTTTATGTGTATTTTGAAACACATGGATCATTATCTCATGACCATGGTGTCTCACTTGGTCATATTGAAATATATATGTGTCATTGTTCAAAGTTCTTTATTGGCGACAAAATATGGTTCAATGACCTAAATAATCCACTAGTTTGACATATTTATTTCTCTAATATGTGTTCCTTTAACATCTTTAGAGTTAATGTATGTATACCCATTTTCATTTTCATAATATCATTTCCAACTGATACAAATATCTTAACAAGGTTTCTATTAATATAGTGTTCTAGTGACTATTAATCTTGTACCAACAAGAAAGAGACAATCCACCTTCTAAATATTTGGTTGGAAGAATTATAGATAGTTAATTCAATAAATAATAGTTTATTTTCTTATAACGTGTGTGGGAGGTCCTCAAAAACACTCAAATTCTCCTCGATACATTCCTACATGGAACGTAGAATTTTGAGAGTTTTATATGGAACGTAGAATTTTGAGAGTTTTATATATGTTTCCATGTATTTCCTTACATCTATAATGGTTATATATATTTTTTTCACATCAACAAATGAAATTAATTTAATACTTAAAATAATTTTTTAAATAAACATATGCTCAATCAATTTTAAATTAATATGATATAGTTCATTTTCTACTTGTTTTCTTTTTTTTTATATGAGAGATTAATTAGTACATTTCTTCTTTTATTGTCCATTATCTTATGGGCAGTCGTTTCATCTTTGCTCCAAGGATTGAAATATACTTCTTGAATCTTGCCATGACCCCTTTTCCACGATCTCTTCCATGTGGTGTATAGTTATCAAATAAGTGAAGTTATCTTTAACTCACTGTCTTTTGGAGTTATTTCTATCTCTAACATTTGTATTATTGAATTTAAGAATATTTCCATCTCTAACATTTGTATTATTGACTTCAAGATTTTTCTTTGTCCCAACATGTCTAGCATTGTTGTTCAAAAGAAGCTTGCTATATCTCTCAACCATTTGTTGTAGACTGATTAATTTGTTCTAAAGGTATTCGAGTTTACACCTGTTTATTACTATGGTTGTTGAGATTAAAAAAAAGGTTAAGAATCATGCTAGCTGCTGTGAGTTCCTTGCGATAGAGATTGAGACGCATTTTGCAAAATGATATTTATTTGTTGAAATAAGTTATGTAATAACCAAAAAAAAAAGGAAAGGAATTGTAAGTTGTTAAATTTCAAGGACTTATAGTGTAAAACGATCAAAGTGAAGGGTTTAAACCCCAAAAATTGAATGCAATTTAATGACAAGAAACTAAATCGTCATGAACCTACGACCATTTATTATGGCTTATCGTTTCATATTCCGTGAAACCGCCGATGGGGCTTAGTATAAAGTGAGAGTTTGTAGCTTTATGTGTAGTTTGAGGGTTAAGAAGGAGAACTATTGTGAGAAAAAGGCGACGGTGGATGCTGTAATGAGAGTTGACGGTGCTCTATATCGTAGCTAGTTTGGCACCAATCGGGGAGACGCTAGCCCCTCTTCATAGAACGGTTTGGGCTACACCATATATGGTGAGTTACATGTGATTTATTTTTAAAATGGTTGCATGCCTTATTCATAATTATCCACAAGCTTGATTGAAGTTTCTCGAGATTTTTGATATGCTATACATGCACGAAAAGTTCGATATTTTTATAATATGTGTTTTGAGTACTTGTAAGTCAATGGGGATGTACTACGGTATGATTTTGTAAAGACGAGCATGCTTTGTGAGCTTGTCTAAGCCGTAAGTGCGGACATGTTGTGTGAGTTCGCCAAGTAATACTGTGTGAGGTTAACATCTCCCACGACGTTGTTGCTTTGTGATGTAGACACACACTATAATATAGTTATTTTGTGAAAAATATTATTCTCATCAAGGCATGCTAAATTTATGAAGCTTCGTGAAAATTGTTTATCGTAAATGTTGTTGTTCATGCATGAAAACCGTGGATTCACTGGGCCTAAGGCTCACCCAAAACTCTTTAAACTTTTTCACCCGGGCGGCTATTAGACTGAAAAGAAAAGTTGAATAAAGAGAGATAAAAGGATTAACATCAAAGAAGGACATGTGTAGATCAAGGCATTGTTATATAGAGCAAAGTATGTTCGTCAAGATTATAATGTTGATGGTGATATAATTTGTAAGATTAGAGATTTTATTTTCGCTGCAACATAAGTGTTTGATCTTGGGATACTCATTATGATATATTGAAGTATTCAAAATTTTGGGATGTTACAAGTTACATTATTGTAATCGAGTGAGTTTCATTCCACTGTATGATTAGTTTGGGAAGTATATGGTAATAAATATTCCTGATTTTTTTCTTTTCGAAGCGCCTTGCAGTTCTTGGAGGTTTATAGTTAATGGTATTCTCTCCGAAAGTAGTGACTGATGTGCCATCTCAAAATTTTACTTGTACCTTAACGGTCGATTTTTAGGGTCAATAAAGTTCAATGGTTTTTACATATTTGCTTTTATTTTTCTGAACATATCTTATGGTTCTCAAGTCCTTTTAAGTCCTGTGTGTCATAATGATGGAAAATATATGATTTTTAAGACGATGAATTATGGTTCAAAATCATTATTTTACGCATTTTATTTTTATAACAACATTGGACTTTCGTAGGTTTACTTTTTGTTGATACTGCTTCAACAATCCTTCAATTTGCGAAAATGAATCATTCAATCATATGAATTTTTAGGTAGTAGGGGATTCACTTTGATTTCTTAAGTTCCTGAAACCTGAGCGCTATTTACATCCGTTTGACAAAAAACCTTCTATATCTTGCGATTTATTTAATTTTGAAGATAATATTACTAACTATAACGCTTTTGGCATGAGGCGGAAGAGAATATGGTTTTGGCACATTAAACCAATTTTTTTACTAATTATAGAGCTTTTGGCATGCGGCCGAAAAGAATATGGTTTTGGCACATTAAGTCAACTTCAATGTTTTTATACCTTAATAGTATTTTCAGAGGTTTTTATGCCTAGATAAATATTGGTTTTGATATAAAACCAAATTCAAAATTTTATCATTTTAATAGTATTTTGAGAACTTTTGGTAAAAGGCTAAAATATGTGGGATTACAAGTGTAACTTTCAAAAATTATTTATAAGATGAGATATTATAATTAAAGATTTATAACTAATACAAGCATTTGGATATTATGTGAGATAATAAATTCAAAGACTAATTTCATAAAAAAAAACAATTAGGGGTTGTTCGGTAATGGCTTAATGGGTTGTTAAGCCTGTATGGCTTATTCGGTCAGCCATATATTGTTGTTCGCTTCGGGCTTATTTGGTCAGCCGATGGCTTAACCGGTCAGCCAGAAAAGTGGAGTCCGATGGACTCAACCACTTATTCAAACCTTTATTCCAAATCTTCCCTTTCACATTTCTAGAACAACCCCCCCCCCCAAAAATGCTCAGCGTCTTCCTTTCCACCTTTCTAGATCAAGTTCCAGGTCCTCTTTCTTCCTATGGGTTTGGGCGAATAAATCCAAACATTTTCAAAGATCTTGTATCTAGGTTTTCGTTGTACCCATGTCTTGAAAACCTCCTTCTCTATAAAACCCAACACTTCCCTTATGTTCCCTAGTCTCTGCACTTGCAAAACTATTCACATTTTCACCGAGATTTGAATCAGAGCTCATTCATGGAGACAATGAAGATGATGAAGATTTTCGCAATAATGGTGGTGATGATGATGGTCTTCTCAGCCATCTCTGTCTTTGCCGCAGATGCCCTGCTCCTGCACCTACTTCCGACGCTACAACCTTCGTTATCCCCTTCGTCGTCGCCTCTCTATCTGCAATCGTTTTCTCTTTCCTCTTCTAATTAATTTCTATTATATCCTGTATGATTTGATTATTTGAGTTCGCTAGATATATAAAATTCAGTTGGTGATTTTAATGGTTTTAGTCTATGGATTTGGAGGTAATTATTACTATAATGTTGGAATGTGTTGATGTTTTGATATTGTTCTTTTGTTTTTTGTTCTTTAATCGATTGGTTTGGCCACATCAGTTCTTTTACTATTTGGTTTCTGGTTAAAGATCTTGTATCTATGTTTTGGTTCAATTTTGTGTTTCTAAAATTTGATTTACAAATGTTTAATATAAACAAAGGGTAAAATCTTATTTTCACCATTCAGATTGTTTATTCAGCATAACAACCGAACAACAACTTATCAAATATCATACAGACAGATTTATCCATATAGGACTTAATCGAAAATGAACCGAACAGCCCCTTAGTTAACTAAACAAAGACAATAGGATAAACTAGATAACTAGACAATAGATAGGTAACAATCACAAGTCCAAAACTATATATATAAGTTATACTAATCTGATTAAAATTAAATGAAATTCTTTTTCGACATTAAACCAAGAACAAGTTAATTTAACAACTTAATATAATTACATAATAAATATTTAAATACTTAAAAGGAAAACAATATCTTTCGGCTAATGGTAGATATACATATAAAGTCAAATAACATTAGGTTTTTGCACCAAATACAGAAAAACCAACTAATATTAGTTAGAGTGAATTAGGAGCTGTTTGGTAGTTGCTGAATGGTTGGGTGCAGAATAGTTAAGTGGTCAGAATGGTTAAGAGGATCAGAATGGTTAAGTACTAAATGAAATATGAATGTTTGGTAACTGTTCTCTGAATGACAACAAATTACCATTTTAACCCTCATAGCATTATAATCTTTAGCCAACATGACATAAATCAAAGTTCAAGGTGGATGAACATAATGTTAACATATAGGCAAAAATCCCCAATTGTTTTTAAAATATCGATCATGAGGGCAAGCAGATAACTATTGTTTATCATCTATAAATGATTCTTCTACAAACTATGCAAACAGATGGTTTCAACAGATGGCAAACACAATCKGTGGTTTCAATCGGTCAAACAGATGCAAGCGATGGTTTAAATCAATGGAAACATATGGTTTCAAGCAGAAAATGCAAACAGATGGTTTCAAATGAGATGGTTTCAGTCGATGGTTTCATTCAATGGTTATGAATCGAACTGAAACAAATCGTTTGAATACAAACAAATGGAAAATGAGATGAGCAGTTGGTTTCAATTGATGGTCTCAATCGATGGTTTCAACCAAAAAATGTGATAGGGTTCAATCGATGCAAACTTATGGTTTCAATATGTGGTTTCAGTCGATGGTAATGAATCGAACAGAAACAAATCGATTGAACCGAACAGATGTAGGGAAGTGAGGATATCGATTTTGGAGAAATACCTGAAGCGAGGATATCAATTTTCATCTTAAATGGATTCCTGGAGAAGGAGACGATGGAGGCTGTGGAGGCTACCGGAGACGGGGACGGTGGAGGCTACCAGCAACGGAGATGGAGACGGTGGAGGCTACCGGCGATAGAGACAGTGAAGGCGACCGTGGAAGCTGTGAAGGCGACCATGGAATGGAAGCGACGTGCGTGAAGTGAGCAGTTGGAAGAGAGGGGTGGGAAGGGTAAACTTGGAACAAGAGATATCTGAATCATTTAGTGGAGACCTAGACACTAAATCATTAAGAGGTTTTTGTAACCATTAAGAGCCTTATTTTTATTTGCCAAACAGTCCATACCTCTTACCGATTAAGAGGTGTCCTCTTAGTGTCACCATTAAGAGCCAAACAAACAGCCCCTTACAGATTTAGTCCCTATGATTTGGTGAACATTGTTCTTAAACTTCATTTATGAAACTAACATTCGATTGGACTACGAGTGATTAATCAAACAAAATAAATGCACACATTGAATAAAACATATCGACATTTACTAAATACCGTTATGCTAAACACATACACCTAACAACTTATTCATAGGAAATGACATTGTAATATTCACTATATATCTTTTCCTTATATTTATATTATATAGATAACTTATAATTTTCTATTTTAATATAGAGATAATATATTTTTTACTGCGACTATTCTTAATATAAAGGATTAAGATTTGATCTATGAAACAAAACTTATATGTAATCAGGAAAATGATATTGTAGCTCAGAAAACGTACATAAAGCATGGGAAGTATGTAACACCCCCAAACCATACATTGCATGTAACATATATTTCATACAAAAGAAATACATGATATTATCCCATTCAGDYCYYTTAGTACAAGAATCTAATATGACCAAATACAAGGTCCAAAAATTCTAATACATCACTTGTACTAATCAATCAAAACTATACATCAAAGCAGATCTTCAAGTAGAAATGTGTATAGGAAAATATTATATTTTCCCTTTTCCTTTACTGTCCGTACCTCCTACAACACATAGTTAAAATCACAAAATGAGGGTTAGACCGAAAGGTCTAGTGAGATACCCAATTTATGTCATTGCAGGGTGAAAAATCACCAAAATCTTTATGGAAAACATTCTTTCATATATAACAATTATATGATCAAATAAGAACATAATACCAAACTTCTGCCATATTTCAAACAAAGCTTTCAATTATACGAATCACATACCTCTGAACCAATCAGGTCTCTCATAATGCCACTTTTAAACCTTTTTAAGTCAAAATAAGGTTTATAAAGTTTCAGGCCAAACATGAAGTTTTCTCCTCAATAACATCCAAACTATGATTTACAATAAGAACCTTGATCTTAAATCTTTAAATCACAAAGAAATAAAGATTTCAGAACACGGTAATCTTAAAGGATATTAATAGAAAGAGTTATATCATACAATCACACATACAAATGCCACCCTTATATCCAAATGTACACATCTCCTTGATATGCCACTCTTATCCCATGGTACACCTCTCCTTGATATGCCACCCTTATCCCATGGTACACCTCTCCTTGATATGCCACCCTTATTTCCTCATCAAAATATTACACAAAATAATTTAAAATAGACCGCAGCCATTGAAATTATTATCAATACAAAAATCATTTCTTTCAAAATTTCCTCTTTATGATAAAATAACATTTCTTATTGAAAACACAAGGAATCACTTTAAATCCGGTCAACTTGATTTAGTCGGACTTCAACTCCGGTCAACAATCCAGACAACACACAGCATAAGCTTTGTCTGATTTAACACTTAAAATATATTTCAACAACTTTGTCCGGATAACAAGTTCGGACAATACCTCGTTCACTACTTGGCCGATTTAAAATAATCCGGCCACCATTTGGTCGTATTCCTACTTCTCAGTTCAAAAAGATAATCATTTTTACCAATCATAACCCGATCAACACTTAACCGGTTTAAGGTTAAATCGTTCAACACGTGAATGATTTAAGACTTAATCGCCCAACACTTGACCGATTTAACACTTAGAATAAATTTCAACTTTGTCCGGATACAAGTCCGGAAAATACATCGTTTAACCTTTGTCCAATTTAAAACAATCCGGACAATACATCGTTTAACATTTGTCCGATTTAAAACAATCCGGACAAGCCTTGTCCGGTTTAAAACAATTCGGACAAGCCTTGTCCGGTTTAATACCCGGATAAAACACTTGAGCAAAAGACTGATTTCTTTCCAAAAATAAACAAGATTCATATAAAACCAGTAATAATTTTATGCAAATGAGTCTAGAAATTACTCACCTTGAAAAACCTTTTGAAATCAGATACTTGAAATTAGCTTGATCTTTGCAATCCGGTCAACTCTTTTTCTTTAAGTCGCTCAATTTTATCAAAAGGCAAGAAGAAAATATATGGAGGATTCAACCTCCTTATTGATCCTCTCTCTCAGTGATTTGATGATAATCCCTTTTATCAATCGACGTAATTTTGTTTCTGTATTTTCAGTTCTAGAGATCATACACTGAGTATGTTCAGTGATCGCTGAGAAGCTTGTTTTATAAATCTCAGAGACAAACAATACTTCAAGAAGACAACACTCACACCAAAGAACCTTCAGCGAATGTCGAAGACTGAAACTGAAGATTAGAGAGTGGCGAGTATGTGATCGGAAGCGGTATTCAGTGATTACGTGTGACAATTCGTCACTTCGGGATTTCAGGTTAGTACCTTATTTTAGGATCCTTATTGAGAGTTAAGTCTTTCGAGGATTTAGCTTCGATGATTAGAGATCATCTTGCTTAATTCCCAAAATTAGTTTGTTGGATCACGTTTCGGCGGGTAGTTAACAAAGTTAGATATGCAATGCCTAATAGTTTGGAATGTTCCACATAAAATAAAGTTGATGTTATAAGTTTTGTTTTTTTTTTGTTTTTTTTTTAAATTATTTTGGGCTTGGGCCTTTAGAGGCCAGCCCATTTCTCCTCAAAAAGCCTCCATATAAATACCCCCCTCCTACTTTGAAAATTTTCATTCTCCAAACTTCCAGCATACCTGTTATCTCTCTCTAAACTCGACCACCTTCCAGCCGGCTCTATCTTCTTGCAAATCTAAAAGGATTCTGCTGCTCTTAAGAGTTTGTTCAATGATTTTAAGAAAAGGTATGATTTGAGCTGTGTTATTTTCATAAGAAATCCGAAAGTTTTCATCCTTCTTCCTACTCGTTTCTTTAAGTAAATTTATGGGACTTAAAGAGGAGAGATTGATCATCAAAGACCTGCATGTGTCTTCGTTGGGATGATAATCTGTGACCCATGTTCTTTAATCTCTAAGAAAGAAGGAGAGAGTCCTTGCATGTAAGGTTTGATCATGTTTTATGAATTAGGATCTTGCATGCATCATTGATCGGATTTACTATCTTGAAAACTCGTTGGAATCAGAATTTATTTGTTTTTCTGGAGTTTGTTCGAAGTTGATAATTTGTGTTAGAGTTTAAATTCTTGAAAATGATGAGCTTGAGACCCCTCCCCATCATTGCTATCATTCTTGGTGCATGCAATCTGATTTAGGGGCACGTGTCTCAAGGTTGTAAAGCATTTAAGAAAAATCTCCAACCCACTAAAAAATTCTTGGTTTTGGTAATTGGTGGCTGTCATCATTGTTTTGGGTGACTTAAAATGATGTCATAAAGTGGATTTTGGAAGGTTCTTTTTGAAAATAAATAATAAAATATATGCTTTATTTTATAAAAACCTTGAAGGCATTACATTGAAAGCAACTTTGCTCTACCTTGAGCAAGAAACCTTTAAGTAATTTAGCGCTGGTTATTGGTATGTTCAGGAAGTTCGGGCGAGCTTAAAAAGCCTCAAAAGGAAACCTTCAGATATTCATCAAACTAGTGAGTTCTCACGGCCCCACTTTTACTGCTTTTGTTTATTTATGGGGGAAAAGCATGAGATTGAGCAAACTTTGCATGTTTATTTTATGTGAAACCTTGGGACTGAAGAACTGTTTAGTCGATGCTTTGCTCAAAACCATTGGACTAAGGAACTTCTTAGTCAAGCTTTGTTGAAACCTCTGGACTAAGGAACTGCTTAGTCGGGTTTGCTATGTTTTGTTTTAACAACTGTTATTGCACTTAGAATAAATGCTAAATTGATGTGCTTTGGAGTATATGTTTCCAAATAAAGTCCCCGTCCGTAAATGCTACTTGTTAACTCGGGCACGTTCTCGGGCCGTGGTAATTGTGGATAGCCACTATTGTGTTGACAGTCCCACCCAGAAAGGGGTGCACATTACCTATGTTTTCTTGGTCTAATCATGTGAAATTTGGACCACCGCTGAATTAGTACTATATCAAACTGTGGGAACCTAAGTAGTGTACGGGCTATTTGTGGTTGTTCGAAAATTAATGGGGTAGTTGGTCAGGT
>NC_037539.1:29602583-29611245 GCF_001531365.2 Cynara cardunculus var. scolymus
ATTCTTACTTCAAGTTTCTTCTAGCTTAAGTAAAAGATATTTCTTTTAGCATTCTCTTTTTTTGTATTTGCTAAACCTCTGTGTGTGACCAAAGGTTGTTTAGATAGGTTTCCTATACCTTATCTTTCCACAAACAATCTTGTAAAATATGTATTGATCTTCTCTATCAATATATATTTTAAATTCGAAAACTTTGTGTTTGTATTCATCCCCCCCTTCTACAAACTTTTTCTTATCTTGTAGACCCTTTTGGGACCAACAGTTGTTCAACATAAACTTCCTCCTGAAGTTTTCCATTCAGAAAAGCACTCTTTACATCCATTTAGTAGAGTTTAAAGTCTCTATGGGCAGTAAAAGCTAGAAGGAGTCGAATAGCTTCGAGTCTAGCCACTGTGCGAAGGTTTCGTCATAACCGATTCCTTCTTCTTTCTTGTATCTCTAAGTAACAAGATGAGCCTTGTTTCGGGTTACAATTCCTTGTTCATCTAACTTATTGCAATAAACCCACTTGGTGCGTAACCTAGATTTGTCAGATGGACGCGGAAGAAGGTACCATACTTGGTTCCTATCAAACTCAATGGGGTCTTCTTGCATAGTAGTGACCTAGCTTGGGTCAGTGATAGCCTCATTGATTTTCTTGGGCTCAACTAGATAAATAAAGTTGACAAATACACAGATATTACCTAGACCATGACGTGTCTAAATACTTGCACCTGGATCACCAAGAATGTGATAGATTGGATGGTCTTTCGTCCATCACCGAGCTGGTTGAAGATGACCTTCTAAGATTGGGAGCTCAGGCATAGAAGATGAGGCATCAGCAACAGATTCTTCAGCAACAGGTTGGGTTGCTAAAGGAGCTTCAAAGAGTGATTCAAAAACCTAGTACATTCTCTCCAAGCTTCTTTCGACGTAAAAACTCCCTTCTGATCTTGCGGTCCAACATTTCACCTCTAAAGTCATCATCTAGCTAGAACCTCAAATATCCGAGGTGTTCCATAGGGCATAGATGTAACTCAGACATTCTTTGTAATCTCACTTCGCCATCATAGTCAAGAAATATAAGTCTTAACTTAGGCTTAGCATGCACAATGTTGGGTATATAAGGACCCTTTGCTGGCAGCGAGAGATTCAACATAGATGTGTCTGGCTTCTTCGAAGCCTTCAGGACTTCATCTAAGGAGAACTTTGTTTCATGTTCATTTTTCAAGGATGGTCCATCATTAGGGCTTGAAGGCCTTTTTCTTCTTCCACCTTTCTTCAACGTAGGCCTTCCAGGGACTGCGACATACCTGGACACCTTCTTGATCAGCTCATTGATGATGTCATCGATAATCGGCTTATGTCTGGACTTTGAGTGCTGAATGGCTTGTCGAATCTCTAGCCATTCGCTGTAGCCATATTCGCCATGGTAGGAAGGATACTCGGTAACATCCTCGAGATTATCCCTAGTGATGAGCATGGAGAGCAGCATCCCACCGTCTTTCATTCATCCGTTGATGCTGACGCTCGTAACCGGTGAAGGATGATCCTCTTGTTAAGACTTGCTTCGCTCCATCGCTTGTCACGTTCATCTAGCTTTAAATTCTTTTCACGTCCAGCCTCTGCAATAGACATAAGCTTAGCTTGGGCTTTGACAGCGTTCACCGTCTGTTTGGATTTTCGCTTGGGAAGAACTTTTGCAGCTAGAGACTTGGCCAACTTTAAGATGTCCTTAGTCTGCTTCTTTTGGAGAACAAGTTCTTCCTCAGCTTTGACGGCCTCGAGTCTTTTAGCTTCGGTCAGGAACTCGAACTCACCACAACTAGAGGTACGAAGAGGGATTTTTACTCTAGTTTGGTCGAGTGACTCCCGGAGCGGAGTCATGTTCTAGTCAGTAGGAGTGCTGGGGCTTGGGTTCTCAGGGATCCATTTCTCCAGCCGACTGTAGGTAGTCGAGGGAATTGAGAGTTGGTACATAGAAGTGATGATTACATGGCTTGAGGATTCATCAAATAAGGGTTCAGCAGATTTAAATAGTACCTTGAGGTTCCCTTCTTCAACGACGCCTTTGCCTTTCGACTTAGGGCCCTGGTGCATGTAACAACCCACCATTTTGCACTAACACGAATTATATAATAATCACATCTGATAACCAAACGTTATAATGTTTACAAAATATGGGCTAACAAAAATTTCGTCTAATACAAAATATACAACTACATAACATTGTTTTAAACTTTCCCCTTGCCTTTATCTTGTGATGAAAGATGACCTGCAAAACAGATTAGTTCAACAACTGAGCATTAGACCCAAAAGGTCTAGTGAGTGTACCATTCTCATATAAATAATTTATATTTCAAATTCCAAGATTCATAAGAAACCTGCACAATTAAATGTAATTTATCTATTATTTTTTTACAGTATCTCGCGGTTACACCGCCATTATCTCTTTCTTGCAGTTACATCGCCATTACATCCTTATATCGCAGTTACACCGCCATTACATCTCTATCTCGTGGTTACACCGCCATTACATCTCTATCTCGCGGTTACACCACCATTATCTCTTTCTCGCGGTTACACCGCCATTACATCTCTATCTCGCGGTTACACCGCCATTTTTCTCTTTCTCGTGGTTACACCACCATTACATCTCTATCTCGCAATTTTAAAAAAATAGAATGTCCATATTTTTCTTTCACCGGACTTGTAATCCGGTCAACTCCACCCGGATTAGTAATCCGGACACTGGCCGGATAATCAATCCGGACAATACTAGCTTTTGAACGATTTAAGTTAAATCCGGGTACGCCTTGGGCGATTTATGAAATAAATCGGCTAACATTTGACCGGTTTAAGGAATACACAGGACAACACATGACCGATTTAGGAAATATCCGAACGACTCTTGTCCGGTTTAAGGGATATCTGGAAGACTCTTGTCCGGTTTAGGGGATATCCGGACGAGCCTTCATCCGGTTTAGGGAATATTCAGACGATATATTATGATTCATAATAAGCAAGTTCCAATAGCAACAGAATTATGTACAAACGATTAATACTCAAAGCATATTACACTCACCTTAAAACGAAAATCCTAGTTTTGAATCCTCGTCCTCTTCAGTCGATCTGATTGACATATAATAAGGAGACTTCCCTATTACAAAGAGTGTGTAATTTTTTTTTTCTTTTAAACCCCATTTAGTATATATAGTAAATGAAAATCTTTGTGGGGCAAAGCCACTCAGCCGACTTCCCCCCCCCCCTCAACAAGACTTCTATCCACATAACCAAATACACACTTATTCCAATATACAAAAGTATTGGAAAAGATAATAACCCGAAATTCCGACATTAACTATCTAATCAACTAATAAACATACATCAAACATTACAATATTCCCTCCTTAAAAAGAATTCCGTCCTGAAATTATGTAAACAAATAGGGATATTTCATTCACATTTCTGTCTCGGATTCCCAGGTGGCGTCTGGTCCTTTGTGATAACGCCATTGAACCTTTACTAACCCAATCTCTTTATTTCGTAATTTCTTCACCTTGAAGTCAGTAATGAGTTCAGGGGTTTCTTCAAAACACAATCTTTCATCAATCTTAATTTCACGTAAAGGTACTGCTACATCTGGGCTTATTAGACACTTCCTCAAATTGGACAAATGGAAAGTATTATGAATTCCACTTAGCTCCAAAGGAAGTTCTAGCTTGTAGGCCACTTCCCCAACCTTTCCAATAATAGGGAATGGTCCAATATACCTCGGACTTAACTTCCCCTATTTACAACGTACCATTCCTTTCCAAGGTGATACCTTTAACATCACTTTATCACCTTCTTGGAATTCAATCGGCTTCCCACGTTTATCTGCATAACTTCTTTATCTATCTTGTGCCACTTTCATTCGTTCCCGTATTAAGCCAATTTTTATCTGCTGTTTGTTGAACTAACTCAGGCCCAGCTAACTATTTTTCACCTATTTCGTTCTAACACAAAGGAGTTCGACATTTTCGTCCATACATAACCTCGAAAGGTGCAGCTTGAATACTTGAATGGTAGCTATTATTGTAAGCGAACTCCACCAGGGTCAAATGACTATCCCATGATGCTCCAAAATCAATTACACATGCTCTAAGCATATCTTCTAAAGTTTGGATAGTTCGCTAACTTTGTGCATCGGTTTGAGGGTGATAAGCTGTACTTAGCTTAATTTGTGAACCCATCTCTCTTTGGAAACTTTTCCAAAACATATAAGTGAATCGGCTATCTCTATCAGAAACAATTGATAGAGGAACACCATGACGTGTCACTATCTCATCAATATACAATTTAGCCAATCTCTACATTGTATATGATTCTTTCATCGATGAGAAATGTGCAGATTTGGATAATCGATCTACTTTTACCCATATAGCATCATAACCTTTTGATGTCCATGGCATTTTGGTTATGAAATCCATAGTGATATGATCCCATTTCCAAACTGGAATTTCTAAGGATTACAACTTACCATAAGTACGTTGGTGTTCTATTTTCACCTGGAGACATGTCAGGCATTTCTCAATGTATTTAGCTATATCTTTCTTCATGCTTGGCCACCAATAGTGTTGCTTTAAATCCCGATACATTTTATTTTGTACCTGGATGAGTTGCAAAACGTGATTTGTGAGCCTCACTCAAGATACGTTTCCTGAGACCACCATAACATGGTACCCAAATTCTGTTTTGGAAATTCCAAAATTTTCTGCCATCTTTCACAAATTCAGATATTAATCCACCCAATCTTTCTTGTTTAATTTTATCCTCCTTCATTGCCTCATATTGAAATTCTTGCAGTTCTTCTTGAATACTTGGTAGCAGCTCGACTCGTAAAGCTACAGCCTTGATAGTCTCACTTTTCTCTTGTCGGCTTAAAGCATCAGCCACTACATTTGCCTTTCCTGTATGATACAAAATTTCACAATCATAATCACTAACCAATTCCAACCATCTTCTCTGACGCACATTTAGATCTTTCTGATGGAACATATGTTGTAAACTCTTATGATCTGTGAAAATTTGACATTTTGTTCCATATAGGTAGTGCCTCCATATCTTCAAAGCGAATACTACAGCTGCTAATTCCATATCACGTGTAGGATACTGTCTTTTATGATCTTTTAACTGCCTTAAAGCATAAGCAATTACCTTTCCACATTGCATCAGTACACAACCCAAACCAATCTTTGACGCATCACTATAAACCACAAAATCTTCCATCCCATCTGGCAAGGACAGAATTGGTGCACTACATAAATTATCATTTAACATCTGAAAGGCCTAAGCTTGTGCTTCATCCCACTCATATTTTACATTCTTCTTTGTTAGCTTTGTTAATGGAGTGGCTATATGAGAGAAATCTTGTATAAACTTACGATAATATCCAGCCAATCCAAGAAAACTTCTGATTTCAGTTGGAGTCTTTGGGGCTTCCCACCTTTCAATGGCTTCAATCTTAAGAAGATCAACTTTAATGCCTTCTTTTGAGATAGCATGTCCCAAAAACTGAACCTCTCGCAACTAAAATTCACACTTTGACATCTTAGCATACAATTTTTCTTGTTTCAGCAATTCTAAGAGTAATCTCAAATGATGAGCATGCTCTTCTTCTGATCGAGAATATATCAAGATATCGTCAATAAAGACGATCACAAATTTATCAAGATAGGGACTACATACCCGATTCATCATATCCATGAAGGCTGCAGGCGTATTTGTGAGTCCAAATAGCATAACCAGAAATTCATAATGACCATAAAGTGTACGGAATGCCGTTTTTGACACATCTTCATTTTGAATTTTCAATTGATGGTAACCAGACCGTAAGTTAATTTTTGAAAAATAAGTAGTCCCAACCAATTGATTAAACAAATCATCAATTCTTGGAAGAGGATACTTATTTTTGATTGTTAACTTATTCAGCTCCTGGTAATCAATGCACATTCTCATTGATCCATCCTTCTTTTTCACAAATAGCACTGGCCCACCCCATGGAGAAGTACTTGGTCGAATAAAACCTTTATCCAACAATTCTTTCAATTGTGACATTAACTCCTTTAATTCAGAAGGAGCTAATCTATATGGTGCACGTGCAACGGGTGCTGCTCCAGAAAGTAATTCAATCTGAAATTCAATCGTTCGATCTGGAGGTAGACTTATCAAGTCTTCTGGAAATACTTCGGGAAATTATTTCACGACTGGATATTCTTTATCTTTTTCTTTTCTTTCTTCATGTCAATAGCGTAGGCAAGAAAGCTAGCACATCCCTTCTGTACATATTTTCGAGCCTTTAAAACTGAGATAAGGTTGGATTAACGATCCCATCGATCCCCATAGATTACAACCTTTCCTTTTTCTAGTAGGTCTATATGAATCATCTTTTCGTCACAGACTATGTTATCTTGATTTTTAGCTAACCAATCCATGCCTATAATTATATCAAACTCCCTTAAAGGCAAAGGAAATAATTGTATAGGCACCTCACATCCTTCTATACTTATGAAACATTCATCTATCATTTCCTTAACTGAAACTTCACTATCGTTTGCTATTTTCACAATTAAATCCTCATTCAATGCTTTAGATTCTAAATGTGCACAGTTAACAAACGTTGGTGATACAAAAAATGATTTGCACCAGAGTCAAATAAAACTTTGGCACATACGGATTTAAGAAGGAATGTACATGTCACCACTTCAGGATGTTCTTCCGCTTCGCCTCTCGTCATCTGAAAGGCTATTCCTTTAGCAATTGGCTCTCCTTGTGTCATCTCTCCATGACCACTTGGGTGAATACGATTAACCACCAACCCACGACCAATTGGAACATAACTAGATCCTCGATCCCAGAGTATCCAGATCCTCGGCCTCCAGCAAAACTAGACCCTCGTCCCTTAGCTTGTGGACAATCAATGTTTACATGTTGAGAGGAATTACAGGTAAAACATCTCTGCACCATTCGATAGTCTTGGGCTATATGTCCCGCTTCCTGGCATTTAAAACGTACTCGCGACTCGGTATTGCAATTTCCTTGATGTATCTTATGACATCGTGTACATGCCTTATCAGCAAACCTTGGGACTGGTCTATTCAGATTTTCCATAAACCTTGGTCTACGAAAATCAGTCATTGTAGTTTCCCCTTTTCTTTTATTCCCAACCCTTTCTTGTGGTTGACGATTGATGTCCTGTTCCAATATCTTGGCAGCATCAACTGCTGCTTGAAATGTCGTTGGGTTTCTAGATATCACATATTTCCAGAGTTTAGATTCCAAACCCTAGATGTTCTTTCTCATTTTAATATTTTCAGATATGATGTAGGCTTCAGTAAATCGAGATTGTTCCATGAAAACTTCCGTATACTGACAAACTGACATGTTTCCTTGTTCTAGACGAAGGAAATCATCTTCTAATTTTCGTACTGCCGCTTCAGGACAATTTTGCATCTTGAATTTAATCACAAATTCCTCCCATAACATGGTTTTCAGAATATTTGGATCTGAACTCGACAATACCTCCCACCAATAAAAAGCACATGACCTCAGACGGGATACAACAAACCTAACTTTATATTCCTTTGTGCTTTTACTGATTTGCAGACTTAGTTCAATTTTCTTATGCCAACACATGGCTTTAACAGGGTCACATTCCCCAGAGAACTTAGGAGGTTTACAAGCAAGAAACATTTTAATATCCCCCTTTATGAACTGAGGACGAAGTAAGGGGCACAGATGTATCTGTTGTCGGTGTACTAGCTCCGGCTTCTTCCTGATGGTCAGGATCCCTTATTATTTCTGGGTTACTTTGTGCCGAACGTCCCAACAAATTTACCAAAGTTTATTGGAATTTTCCCAACTCAGCAGCCATCATTTCCTAAGTAATAAATCCAGGATCAGGTACATTATGTCCTCCCCTTGCTCTCCCTCTTCAACGGCCGGACATTTAACTTTCTTGTGCCGATAATTCATGCTCCATACGGGCTTCTTGTCTAGTATTTCTCCCTCTTCCTCGACCCCTTCTTTGACTTCATGTTTCTATAGTCATCATATTTTCCGGGTCTTCTTCTTGGGTGAAATTTCCTCTTCCCCGACCTCTTCCATAACCGGTAGAGGTTCTTTCTGATCGGTTAGGATTATCTGCCATTTCTCAGTATACGTCTCTTTCTGTCACATTAAACATATATGATTATTCATATAATCAAAGCATGATAACACATATTTCCTCGAATCTATCCATAATTCATGATTACATCAATCACATGTAATCTAACTTTATCATATTTATTTTCATAATAGGTTCAGTTATAACATATTCCCATGTTCATAGTCCCAGTGAAACCTATTATCATAACTTCCATACCTCCAGTTTAAGTATAAGTATTAACGAATATCCAGATCCCTTAAACTAAGGCTCTGATACCAACTGTAACAACCCACAATTTTGCTTTAACACGAATTATATAATAATCACATCTGATAACCAAACGTTATATATTTACAAAATATGGGTTAACAAAAATTTTGTCTAATACAAAATATATAACTACATAACATTGTTTTAAACTTTCCCCTTGCCTTTATCTTGTGATGAAAGATGACCTGCAAAACAGATTAGTTCAACAACTGAGCATTAGAC
>NC_037539.1:29611840-29617597 GCF_001531365.2 Cynara cardunculus var. scolymus
ACGATATATTATGATTCATAATAAGCAAGTTCCAATAGCAACAGAATTATGTACAAACGATTAATACTCAAAGCATATTACACTCACCTTAAAACCGAAAATCTTAGTTTTGAATCTTCCTCTTCAGCCGATCCGATTGATGATATAATAAGGAGACTTCCCTATTACAAAGAGTGTGTACAAACTTTTTTCTTTTAAACCCCATTTACTATAGAACCATCATCATCATCCAGATCGCTGCCGGAGTCAGGGAGGTCAGGAGCATCGCCTTCCTCATCATCATCATCTTCAACTTCTTCTTCCAAATCACTAGCAATAGGTGCAGAAGTGATGGGAAGGTCATTGTCATGAGCTTCAGCTTGGACGACATCACCTTCCTCAGCTACAGGAGCTTCATGCGAAGTTGGGATATCACATACAACCTAAACGTCAACTTCATCTCTAGGAGCTTCAGCTTCATTTATTGCTGGAGTGGCAGGTTCAGCAGGGGCGGCAGCAGATGGTCCAGTGTTAGACCTTATCTCCCCCTCTCAGGTGATGGCTTGAGAGCATAAGCCAGAGAGTTGGTCAACGCTCTGAATCTAGAGAATCATTATCTCCTCTAGCCTTGTTAGAGCACGCTTCATTAAGCTAGGCACGATCATCAGCGGTAAAGGAGGGTGTAGGCACTGGAGCTGGTTCTCGGCGAGCAACCAGGAATTTTTGCAATAGCTCCGCTTGCTGAAGAGATTGGGCATGTGCTTCATCGACCTTGCTCATGAGAGCAACGATGGCCTCAACGTTTGCTTTGACAACCTCTTGGAAAGAGGAGAGATGGCCTTTTACTTCTTGGACTTCAGCCTTGAGGGCTGAGAGGTCTGCAGCAAATTTGTCCTTGCGAGACATGTCTTTGTGGACTTCGTCCATCTTGATAAAGACAACCTCGACTGCTGGGAGGAGCAACTTCACGTTCGTTGCCATATCGTACTCTTCTTCGTCCATGGCCTGAGCCTCATACGGACCTGAAATAGATGTGAGTGAACATAAGGAAGCTCTTGGTTAGAAGAATCGAATGGATAGGAATGTCGAGTACTAGAGGGGTGTTCAGCATTATCTGAAGGATTAACGCTGGTTGGCTCCATGGTGCGGTCGTGAGGATGAGCACCAGTATGCTGGGGAGCTTCGATAGGAGCTACCTCAGGTCCAGTGGTGAGTGTCTCATCATCAGGGAGGACTGGAACTGATGACTCACTGACACATGTTGAGACCAACAAAGGAGGGGAGGACAAGATGGTTGAGACTGGAAGTGAGTGTTCATCGATGGCAACGTTGATATTCACACTTTCAATAATTTGGGTCACTGAGGCGGTTGGGAGAGGTGCCACTGGTACGACAGTGATCTCAGATATCACTAAAGAGTTGGGATGGCTAACTGAAATTGCCTCGGGGTTAAGGCTCTTTTCAATAGCTGAGACCTTTTGAGAGGTCACAGCCAGAGATGTGGTAGTCCCCTTTTTGGCGTTCTTGGTCCTCGAAGGAGAACCAATAGTTGGTTGAGATGGGCATTTTGTAGAAAGGTTTGTGGTGGTTGGGTTAGACTTGGGGGAGGGGTTTCCCTTGTCTTGACCACCTGAAGAGGAGAAGGAGGAATTGAAGAATATTGCACCACTAAAGATAGTGCAACATCTCCATCCCTGAGCTTGTGATCCAGAATCTTGGATCCAAGCCTGCAGACAGGAAGGTTACCTTCCTTTGAGTACTTGTTGCCAAAGATATTAACAAAGACCATGGACAAGAATCTGGTGTAGGGAATCACTTTCTCCCCCTGACGCTTGTTGAGCTTAAGTGCCAGGTCGTCGAAGATGACAACAACAAATTTGATTGGTCGGCATTGGATCACCGAAACACCGATGGTGAGTGCAACCCTAGATGCTTGATCCTGGCAACCAGTCTTTCCACCATGCTCTGGATGAAGTGGGAGAATAAAAACTGCCACACCGTTGACATGCGGTTCTTCTCGATCTTGGACAACGATATGAGGGGTTTGCTGGAGTTCTTCATCATTGGCTATTGGTAGCCAATTCATCAAGACAGGCGATGATCTCTTCAGTGGAGGGTTCGCTGGCGAAGGGACCCTTAGGGAAGTGAAGAGCGTGGAGTGGCAACGCTAAAACTCACAGTCATCCTGTTGAAGGTGAAGGAGATTTTCTCCACATGATGACCGTTTTTGTCTTCCTCTTGCATCACCTTAGCAGTCATCCAGAACTGCTGAAGGGCCTCCCTAACCATGACAGGTTCATGGTTGAGAGTGTAGGCAATTGAGGACATCCTTAGAAGGCAGCAACGTCCTCGTAGATGGTTTTGTTTGTGGGAATGTTCAACAAGGCAATGTGGCTGTTGGCCTTGAAGAAGATCTCTTTCACAATAAAGTTCACGTTCTTGGCAACCATTTTCTATATTTGTTAAGGAAATAAGAAGGAAAACTGTTTATATTAGTAGTCCAAGATTGATTGTGATCTTTTTAAGTTTTAGAACAACAAAAATTCTTTTGAAAAATCCACAGATGAGATATTATGGGTTTTCAAGTAGAATGGTGTTTTTGAAATTAGATTATAACCAAATGAGAACATGTTATTAACCTTGCTGTTTGTTTTTTTTAAGAGAACAAGGTTCTTCAAATCTCAAACAACAGTTCCATTAAGAATAAGAAGAACAATTCAAAATGTAAAGAAGGTTATCGACCTTAGAGTTCTTTGGAAGAAGGTCGAAAGATTTGAGTGTTCTTGAGAGTTCTTGCTTGCAAAGTCTTTTTGGCAGAGGTTCGTCAAAGATTTTTTGTAAGTGTAAAGAAAATATGAGAGAAGAGATCTCATATTTATAGGTAGAAGAAGAGAGAAAAAAATAGGAGAAAAGAAAATACGACTATTGAAGAATTGCCATGATGAGAAATATGGTACGTTCTCATCCATGATTGGATGGAAGTTATAGCAGGTCGCGTGTGTCAGACCTTTTTACTCGTCTCAAAGTGATTCGTATTGATAACAGAGAATGTCTTCATTAAGACAGTTCATTAACTATTTCTTTTAAAACAAAAAGGTTTTAAGAAATTTGAAGAGTCACATTTAGTGATAAGACAATCACTGAAAAAACCTATTAAAACATTTTGATCACTGAAGAAGAAAAGCTTCAATGATGGCTTTGTTTTAAGAAATGAAAATAACTTAGAAGAATATATTTTCATAAAAAGTGTCAGTGATAAGAGAATCACTGAAACTGTCCTTTAAAAACATTTGATTTGAATCATTGAAGGTAGAAAGGTTCAGTGATCATTTTGATTTTAAGAAAAGGATAAATATAAAAGAGATATACTTAAATAAAAATGTTCAGTGGTAGAAAAAATCACTGAAACAAACTTTTAAAACGTTTGAATCACTGAAGAAGAAAAACTTCAGTGAAAGTTTTAAGTTTTGAAGAAAAGAACAAGTATACATACCTTAAAGAGAATAGATACATTTACTCAAGAGTTTAGTAATAGAGATAGAGCACTGAATCATTTCACTTACTGATTGATGCGTATAGCTGAAGGAAGTTATTCTTCAGCGTTTAGCATTCCCACTTCGCTGATCAAGATGTTAAATCTTGTCTCATCAAGAGGCTTGGTGAAAAGRTCAGCRAGTTGRTAMTCAGTTGGAACAAAGTGAAGTTCAATATCACCATTCATAACCTGATCTACGATAAAATGATATCTGATCTCTATATGTTTGGTCTTGGAGTGAAGTACAGGGTTGTTTGCAATTGCAATAGCACTAGTGGTATCACAATAGATAGAAATCTTCGAGAACTGAAGATCGTAGTCGTTCAGCTGGTTTTTCATCCAAAGGACTTGGGCACAACAACTTCTTGCGGCTACATATTCAGCTTCAGTGATTGATGTGGACACTGAGTTTTGCATCTTACTTGTCCAGCTCACCAACTTTCCACCTAGAAGCTGACAGCCTCCAGTGGTGCTTTTCCTATCGATTTTGCAACCTTAAAAATCACTATCCAAATAACCTATTAGGTAAAAACCTGAACCCTTATGGTACTAGAGACCCAAGTTAGGAGTTCCCTTCAGGTATCTGAAGATGCGTTTTACAGCGATCAGATGGAATTCCTTAGGTTCAGATTAATATCATGCACATAAGTAAGTAGAATACATGATATCTGGTCGACTAGCTGTTAGATACAACAGGGAGCAAATCCTTCCTCTATAAATAATTACGTTTATAGGCTTTTCATTTGGATCCTTGTTGAGAGAGAGTGAAGGAGCCATTGGAGTCTTCATAGCTAAGCTATTAGATAGATCAAACTTCTTCAACATGTCACAGGCATACTTACTTGGACTGATAAAGATACCTTTATCTGATTGCTTGATCTGGAGACCTAAAAAGAAGGTTAGTTCTCCTATCATACTCATTTGGTATTCTCTTTTTCATGCGATCAGAGAATCGAAAACATAAAGAGGGATTAGTGGAGCCAAAAATAATGTCATCGACATAAATTTGGACTAGAATGATATGACCTTTAACTTTCCTAAGAAATAAGGTCTGGTCAATCTTTCCACGAAAAACTTTCTCAGAGATGAGAAATAAGGATAGGGTATCATACTAGGCACGGGGAGCCTGTTTCAACCCATAAAGAGCTTTATCCAAACGATAGACATGGTTTGGATACTTAAGGTCAAGAAACCATGGAGGTTGTTCAACATAAACTTCATCTTGAAGTTTTTCATTAAGGAAAGCGCTCTTTACATCCATTTGGTAGACTTTGAAGTCTCTATGGGCAGCAAAGGCTAGAAAGAGTTGAATTTCTTCGAGTCAAGCCACTAGTGTGAAAGTCTCGTCATAATCGATCCCTTCTTCTTGTCTATAACCCTGAGCAACAAGTCAAGCCTTGTTACGGGTTACCACACCTTCTTCATCTAACTTGTTGTGATAGACCCATTTGGTGCCTATCACTGTCTTGTCAGATGAACGTGGGACAAGGTACCTGACTTTGTTCCTATCAAATTTAACGAGCTCCTCTTGCTTAACAATGACCCAACTAGGGTCTGAGATAGAATCACTAATCTTCTTGGGTTCAACTAAAGAGAGAAAGTTGACAAAGAGACAGATATTACCTAGACCAGGATGAGTTTGAATACCTACACCTGGATCACCAAGAATTTGATGAATTGGATGGTCTTTAGTCCATCACTGAGCTGGTAGAGGATTATCATCTAAGCATAGAAGTTCAGGAATAGAGGATGAAGCTTCAGCTGTAAATTCTTCAACAATTGGAACAATTGCTAAAGAAGCCTCAAATTCAGTGACTTAAATAGGTTCAGATGCTGAAAGCATTTCATTTACTGATTGATCAATGTTTGAAGTAGAAGGAGGAACACAGTTAATGGGTCCAACAACGATCTCTGAAGAGGACACGTTGGTGTGACTAGATGCAACTGAAATGATTAATGGATCATCTTCAGCTTCTGGGGCTTCAGTGTTGAGAGGAATGCGGAAGGAAGCTTCAGGTTGTCCATAATGAGAAAACATCCAGTTTTCTGTTTCTTCGTCATCATTTATGATTGGTTTAGAATTAGCTGATTGAGATTCATCAAATGTGACATGAATAGTTTCTTCTATCGTCTGTCGGCATTTGTTGAATACTCTGAAGGCTTTGGTGTAACGCCCCCAGAACCCCGTAGCAAGATATTGTCCGCTTTGACTAACCCGCACCTAACCGGTCACGGTAGCCGCA
>NC_037539.1:29617907-29627939 GCF_001531365.2 Cynara cardunculus var. scolymus
TACTAGAGAAGGTATCCACACCCTTATAAGGAGTGCTTCGTTCTCCTTCCCAACCGATGTGGGACGAGTGACACACCCGCATCGCGGCTGTTACATTTGGACACTGAAGAATATCCAAGAAAGAATCCTTCATCAACTTTGGGTTAGAACTTTACTAGTTGATCATGATTGTTGAGAATGTAACACGTGCTTCACTTTTGGATTTGAGAAAGAAAACCTAAGTGTACTTGGAGTACTCATTAACAATGACGAGTGTATACTTCTTTACAGCGATAAGTTGCACATTCACAGGACCAAAGAGATTCATGTCCAGTAGCTGAAGAGGCGATGTCACTTAAGAAATTTGCTTTGACTTAAAGCTAGCTCTTGTATGTTTTCCTTTCTCACACGCTGAGCAAAGAGATTTCTTTGCAAATGAGTGTTGAGGAAGACTAATGAGAAGATCATTTCTAGACAACTCGCTGAGTGTCTTGAAGTTAAGGTAAGAAAGCCATTTGTGCCACAACCAGTTGATATCTGACGAAGCTTTAGAGAGGAAACATCTATTCTTAGTGAGAGAAGAATCCATATTAATGATGTAGACATTCTCTAAAGGAGAACTTGTCAAGGAAACCTTATCATCCTTATCATAGACATAGCATGAATTCTTGGAGAACTTCACTGTGTAGTCTTTGTCACACAGCTGACTGATGCTGAGGAGGTTGTGCTTCAGTCCTTCAACGTATGCAACATGCCAGAATGTGGTTGCACTGTTGGTTAATATACCAAAACCTCTGGTATATCCCTTTCCATTACCTCCAAAGATCACAGAAGGTCCTCTTTCTTCCTTATAATCAATTAGCAGGGATTTGTCTCCAGTCATGTGCCTTGATCATCCACTATCGAGATACTATATGCCTTTGACTTCATGCACAAGGGAAAAATGTGACATTCTGTCACTTCTGTTTCAGGTTAGTACTTTATTATAGATCCTATATCTAGAAATATAAATTTACTAGGATCTAGTCATGGTGGTTAGAGTTCATCTGACTTAGTTCCCAAGTTTAATTTGGAAGATCACACCTTGACGGGTAACCGATAAARTTAACCTGTGTAATGCCAAATATTTTAGTAATTCTCCAAATAAAATAAAGTTGATACTATAAACTTTCAAATAAAAATACAAAAGTCCCATTTGAATTTCCACATAATTTATAAAAAGAGGGAGTTTTGGAACTAATAATGTTATTTTCTTTATGTTGGGTAAATTATAGTGGGTATATTTTTATTAAGAAAAATAAAAGTTTTATTTGGGTTTGGGCCATTAAAGGCCAGCCCATTTCCTTGCTTATAATCCTCATATAAATACCCCATATCCTTTGAAAACTCTCATTTTCAAACTCTCTCAGTTTAAGCTTTTCATATCTCTAATCTCTCTCTCTAAAACAAACCACCCTTCAGCCGATTCCTTCAAGCAAATCTTCAGGAAAATTCTGTCAATCGTTGAAAAATAATCAAGATTTTAAGACAAATGTATGATTCTAGTTATCTTACCCTTGTAAATAACAACAGTTTTCATCTTCCTACTCCCACTTCTTGACTTTTTAGTTAAAATTCTGGAAAAATAAAGAGGGGAGATTATTCATCAAAGACATGAGAATGTCTTCAAAAAGGATGATAATCCATGATCCATATTCTTTGATTTTTAAGAAAGTAGGAGAAAGCCCCTTAGCATGCGAAGTTCGATCATGTAAAATATGTTTTGAATTATGGAAGAATCTTGCATGCATCCCAAATCGATTTGTACATCTTCAAAATTTAATGAAATCGGAAAAAAAATTCTGAAGACCAACCGTTTTTGGTACTTTTAAAATCATCAGAAAGTGTTGAGTAAATGGTTGTCACTCGAAGAGTGTGCAATCTATTTTGAGGGCTGTGTAATTCTAGATTGTAGGGTAATAATGAGTGACTTAAACCCGCTAAAAAATTCTTGATATTTGGAATAGTCCGCTTAGCTCATGATTTGGAATGATGTAAAAAGTGGACATAAAAATGACTTTTGGAAGGTTCCTACTTTTAGTGATTGGTAGAACCCAAAAATATTTGGAACAAAATGTATAATCTGTCCAAAAATCAGCTTTTGAGTAAAGGATTTCAATTTCTTTTAATATATAATTTTTGACTATTTTAAGAATAAATAATAGAATGTCAACTTTAATTTATAAAAACCCGATGACATTGCATGGGATACAACTTAATTTTATCTCTGTCAAGAACCCATAAGTGATCTAAATTCTGGATGTTGGTCTGGTTAGGAAGTTAGGGCGGGCGTTGAAAGCTTCAGATGTCATCTTCTTGGATATTCACCTTTAAACCAGTGAGTTCTCTCGGCCCCACTTTTAATGCTTTGTTTATTTTATTGGGGGAAAAAGCATGAGATTAAGCAAACTATGCCTGTTTATTTATTTAAACCATTAGACTAAAGAACTGTTTAATCAAGCCTTGTTTGAAACCATTGGGCTAAAGAACTGTTTAGCCAAGCTTTGTTTGAAACCATCGGACTAAAGAACTGTTTAGTCAAATTTATTTTGTCATGAAATATTGATTGTTATTGCATTATAAAATAAATGCTAAATTGATGTGCTTGAGAGTATATTTTCCAAATAAAGTCCTCGTCCGTAAACGCTACTTGTTAACTCGGGCATGTTCCCAGGCCGTGGTATTGTGGATAGCCGCTATTGTGTTGACAGTCCCACCCAGAAAGGGGTGCACATTACCTATGGTTTCTTGGTCTAATCATGTGGAATTTGGACCACCGCTGAATTAGTACTACTACGAACTGTGAGACCTAAGTATGTGTACGGGCTACTTATGGTCGTTCGTAAAATAATGGGGCACGTTGGTCAGGTAAGGCTCAGTAGCGTCTCAAGTTTGTATATCGTGGTAGATTTACATTTATTAAGTGCAAAAGATTACGCATAAGTTTGCAAATAATTGGTTTATGCATTAAAATGTTTTATGCATGTGAAAACCCGTGAGTTCACCAACTCTTTGAAGTTGATTCGTTTTATGTTCCATACTTTTCAGGTAACAAGTAAGAAATGAAGTACTTTAGGAGCAAACTTGTGGCAAAACCGATTAAGTTCGCAATGGAAGTTTTTGTAAAAGAAGTATTCATCAAAATTTGGTTATGATATTAAACTCGTTTTATTTTGTAAAAATTGAAAGGTGTTATTTATTAATTGGTGCTGTGACTCGCTTACATGTTACATCTCGTGTTTCCGCTTTAGCGGGGTGTGACAAAAAATTTAAAAATGCTTTTGGTACCCATCTATTTGGGTCCAAAAATGTTAGAGGCTTCATCTACTGAAATTGAAGAACCAGCGTGAACAGATGGCTTCACTAAACCTGGAGGGGTTTTAGTGGAAATAGGAACAACCTCTGACGCTAGAGAGATAGAGTCAGTGGATGTCTTCACTAAGCTTGATGAAGAGGCTTCAGTGGTGGGAATTACAACACCTGATACTGAGGGCTTAACATCAGTAGTTGTCTTCACTGAGCCTGAAGAGAAGGCTCCAATGGTTTTCTTCACCTTGGTTGCTTTTGCAGCCATAGTGGATGATTTCGCTTTGGTTGATTTCTCAGCCTTAGCTATTTTCTTACCCTTGGCTGGTGGACCAGCCTTAGCGGCAGAAGGACACTTACTTGCAATGTGTGTAGTTTCACCACAGTGCTTACACTTCCTATAGCTGAAGGTAGTTTTAGAGCCAGGAAGTACCAGATTAGAATAAGGACCAGCTCCAAGGATTCCCTTCTCATTAATTCTTGGAGGAACTTTAGAGGATTTGGAGTTCTTAGGTGAAGCATTCACCTTGAGCTGAGACTTAGATTTATGAGAAGATTCAGATTTCTTGGTCCTTGAAAAAGAAGGTTTACAAGCTGAAGGAATAGATTTGGATCTATTTGACTTGTCAGTCTTCTTGGAAAGAGGTGTTTTGACAATGGATTTACCCTTGTCTTTGCAACCTGAACTCGAAGGAGTTCCATCAAGATGACTCTTAGCTAAAGAGGACTGAGAGGTAGAAGTGTGAGGAATAGAAGAGACGAAGGTGCCAAACTTGAGCATGCACCTGTCAGTGACACTATCTTCCTGATCATAGGAAAATCCTAGACCAGTATTTTTCTTGGCAGGGATCTGAGCGTTAATGATCTTTGAGGCCTTGACAAAGGCTTTGCACCATCCTTCAATGGTATCCTTCTCAGCCCTGAGTTCAGCAATTGCTTGCTCACGCTCAATGATAGCCTGTTCGTATTCGACAGTGATGGTTTGGTTAACAATGACTTGATCCTTAAGATCTTCTTCAATCTTAGTCAGCTCTTTGATCTTTGAATGACAAATCTTCAACTATTCTTGAAGATCAAGATTAAGCATTTCTTCTTTAGACTTGCCATTCAGGGCATTGTAAAGGTCCACCGTCAGGGTGTCTAACGCTGATAAGCTAGAAGAGCATGAAGAAGAGGGTTCATTCAAGAGACATACCTGAGCAGGTGAGGATGATAAGGGATCATGAGAAGTTGATGTCTCTGAAGCTTCTTTTTGACATCCTTGGCCATTAAGCAAAGATAGGTCGTATCTTCCTCATCAGACGAATCAGCCCAGTCATGCTCTTCAGCAACAAGACCTTTGGCCTTTCACTGGGAACTCTTCATCTTCTTGTACTTCTCCTTCAGCTTCAGATATTTGTCATCTTTAGATCTGAAGAAGGATGAGGTTTTAGAAGATGGCGTCACAGTGTTCTTAGACCTGCATTCACCAGCGAAGTTACCCTTGCGGTGACAGTTGTAGCAGATTGCTGAAGCATTGTCTATATTATAAGACTTTGGCTTTTCCTTGATGATCAGCGAAGGGGATCTGCGAAAGTTAACTTTTCTGGTGAATCTCTTAAAGATTTAGTCAATAGCGCTAGTGATTCATCAAAGTCTGCAAGATCATAATCTGATAGATCCTCAGAGTTAGTAGAATCTAACTCAGTGATAACAACTGAAGGAAGAGAAAAAGAAGAAGATGGGAGTTCAGCTGAAGCATCTTCAGAAATTAGAGCTAACGGAGAGCTCTTCATTTCTCTGGAATCCTTGATTAGATTCCTTTTCAGCTGTCGAGACTGCTCATGATTGAGCAGTATCCCATAAAGAATGCTGAGAGGGAGATAGAGAGGACATGTCATTGGACATCTTGAGACACATGGCATAAGTATCCCAAGACTCAGGCAAACATTCCAGAAACTTCGTTAAAGTTTCACAATTGGAATATTCCCTGCCTACAGTCCTTAAATCAATAAGAAGACAATTAAGACGTTGATGTACTTCAGACAATGTTTCAGTCTTTCCACAAAGAAAGCTTTCATATTGTCTTACTAAATTAATCTTCCTAGATTCTTGAACCTGAGAGGTTCCTTCATATTGAACACATAAAGTGACCCACATGGCTTTAGAGGTTCTGAGTTTCATCACAAAGTGATAAACCTCATCAGGAAGAGACAACTATTATAGACCTAGCACGAGTGTCTATAGGTATTTTCTTCTTGTCTTTATCGCTCCATTGATGTGGGAGCTTTGGAATCTGCCGTTTAGGAATGGCGGCAGTCGTAGCTGTTTCAGGAACAGCCGGAGAAATAGCGTATGGAACATAAGGTCTATTTTCTATGTAGTGTGGAATTTCAGGATCCACATCTTCCAGAAAGAGAGCCATTGTCATGAAAGTGTGTGTTTGTGTTTTGTAAAGCCATTTAAAAGCAGTAAGATTATCTAGAGAAAAAGATAATATAATGCAGCAAACAACTAAATAACAAGAATAGAAATCCATTGCTCTGATACCACTTGTTGGTCCCGTTAGGGTCTACAAGATGTGTATAACAGTTTGTAGAAAGGGGGGGATGAATACAAAGACAGTAAACTTTTCAAATTTAAAATATATACTGATAAAGAAGGATCAATACATATTTTACAAGATTATTTGAGGAAAAGATAAGGTAAAGATAACCTATCTAAACAATCTAAGTTACATACAAGTTCTTAGCAAAGAGAAATGATTTGATGTTTAAGACTTAGAAGAAAGTAAGTTCTTTCTGGGTAAGAACTATTTAGAATACTTAAAAGGGATTCTAACTTGCTTTGAAGATAAGCGTATTGTGTTCTTTAGATGTGGGTTATTTCACGTATGAACGTAAGAGTTAGGGTTCACGACATCTATTTATACCCATTGCATTAAATGCACATTTAATGCAATGCAGTAGGGTTTGAACACACATCAAGCCTTTAGAGAAAGACTTGTCCTTTGCTACAGTGAATAGTACAAAAGCCTATTCATGAGCATACATCCTTTCATGGAGTTGGTGGGTAGTAGAGTCAACTAATCGGCTCCGTACCGTACTATGCTCTAGAAAGGGTATGGGTTTGTCCTTTGTGTGTGGAAGGACAAGACAAACAATCATGCTCAACAAGATTCTTTTGATTGCTGAATGCTGAAATAACCTGAAGGTCTCTTCAGCATTCGCTGAGGCTTGGGCAGTCTTCACACATATGTAGACCAGGTTGTAATCACTGAATGTCGTTTCATATCACGAACTTGCCAGTCTCTAATCTTCAACTTTAGTCTTTGAATTTTACTGAAGGTTCTTTGGTGTGATTTTTTTCTTCTTGAAGTATCGCTGTCGCTGATGGATTTACATTACATGTTCTCAGCGATCACTAAACAGACTCAGTGATGATCGTTGGAACTGAAAGACAGAAACATAAATACTTTGTATAAGGTAAAAGAGATAATCATCAAATCACTGAGATAGAGGATCAACATAAACTCTCTAACCCCGAATTACGTTAGGATTAAATAGGGTCTCCCTTTTCTCTAAAAAGGTCGGGCCCTTAAAAGTCTATGAGGTTTAACTAAACAATTAATTGCATGGGCTTAAAGTAGTTAAAGCTTCGGCCTTTGTCTTAATTAATTATTTACATAATAGTTAATAATACATATAATTATCATAATTATATTTCTCAAACAATTATTATTATTCTACTAGAATAATAATAATTATACTTTACAACATGTAACCGATTTAGTTCATAAGCAACATGGTTAATTCGAGACCTACATACTCTTTGTGTGCGACCCTCAGAGGTTCATTTGACGTCAGCAGTGTTTTCATATGTCGTGGACACAAAGGAAACTACAGTCTTTCACTTGTACAAGACACATAAAGCACAGGGAGTGGTTATGTGTCTAGCAATGCACCACCGCCCCTAAAGTCAAATGAATGTGCGCTTTTAAGCTTCCATTGACACAATCGATAGTATGATCAGTGTATTCCTTATCCCTTTGCTATGCAATATCTCATATTGAACTTATGCATAGTTCTGGCTCATCCTTGGTTGTTCTATTATTATATTTCTCGATTATGATATTCATTGAGAGAGCAAGTACTATTGTTTCAACCAATCTTTTTGCGTGTGGCCACACATTTCTCAATTTATATCATCGAGCCCCCCCAGAGATTTATCTCTTATCACGAGAGGAGAAAATTTCATGTTGCATGCATATGACTCTCACCTAATTTGTATTGCACCTAACATAGTCCTTATAATCACCCGGTGAAAGGTAACATTAGACATATATCAAGGCACAACACTCATAGGTCTTGAGGTCACAATATGCATCTCAGGTCAAAGGATAAATTAATACATATCATTTCAAGATTCACTTTGTAACGCCAATCTATGAAGTGATCTTGAAGGCGGGTCTGTTCAACACTTGTACCTACAAGTGTAAGTGACTCTGGTCCACCCTATGCTGGACCAACTTGACCTTAACCAGGCTTCACTATGATCTTAGTTTATCACCAGTCCCCAAATGATAATTGATCATGGATAGATTTAAACAATATCATATTGTTTTGGATTTAAACATGTTAATATAGAATACAAAGAAATTAATGTAATAATCGTTGGTCCTATCCGGATCTACAAGAGTTTATAGGTAACATTTGTAGATGGGGGAGGGATGAATACAAACACAACAACTTTCACTTTTAAAAAACTTATATTGATAAAGAAGGTCAATACAAAATTTTACAGACTATTTGCGTAAAAGATATGATACAGAACTTATCAAAACATTCAAACAAACATACAAGTTACATATAACAATAAAGAAAAGACTTGCTAAAAGAAATAGGTTAAGAAAGTCTTGTGCTCTTCACTGGTTATAGTGATTGTCTTTAGATAGGGAAGACAAAAACAATTGAGAAGGATGAACTTCTTAGCTATTTATACCATTGAATTAAATGTAATTTAGAAGGTACAAAGCACGTGGCAAGCTTATCCTTTGTTGCAAATATACAGTCTTTAGCCGTATATGAACAACGTCTTTCACAAATTAGGTAAGCATGCTTGGAGACAATAGAGTGACTCTGTACAGTACTTTACTTTGAAAGATATGGGTTTGTCCTTTGTGTGCAGAAGGAAAAGCCAAAACCTAAATTTTGTTCAACAAGATTTATTTGATTGTTAACGATGGAATAATGCTGAGGTTTCTTCAGTGTATACTGAATCTTGAGTACATTTCACACTTGTATAGACGAGCTTTTTATCACTGAAAACCGTATCAGATCACGAACTTGCTTGTCTCTGTCTTCAACTTTATCTTTGATATCGCTGAAGGTTCTATGGTGTGAGTTTTGTCTTTCTGAAGAATACTTGTGTTAGGACCTGTAAACTCAGTTTTGATATTAACCAAATACTCTGGATGATCTCTAAGAACAAAAACAATACAGCGGAAACAGTAAGAACAAACAGAGTAATTAATCAAGAACACACAGTTGACGAATATGAAGAACACGAGAGAATAGCTTCAAAGGTTTTTCAATTGATTGAAAATAAGACGATTACAATTCGGAAGCACACAGAATTACAAAGGCCTAGTTGCTATTTATACTAGTTCCTAACGACCTTTCTGACATGACCTAGACAAGTGAAATCATCCAAGCCGTTCAAATAAAGTCGATTACAGACCTAGTCACGTGAGAGGCACGTGCAACTAACTAACCAAAGTAAAACAGTAAGAAGTGGTTCTTCACAGAAGATAAACCCGCAGACCCTCTGTGAGCAATTCCAGAGGCTCTGCTGCATTTGACTTGTAAGCTTTTGTTGCCAGAGGACCAGTTTCCAGAACCTCTTTGATAGACAACAGAGGTTCTGTCACTCTTGACTTGTACGATTGAACATCTTCTATTGTTGGTCCTCTGTGGTCTTCTGTGGAATGAACCCTTCAGTCAACACTTGCAGAAATCTTTTTCATACTTTTACATTAATGAATATGAGAGCTAACAATCTCCCCCTAAGTATGAAAAAGTAAAAATTGAAAAATGAATGGAAGAAATGACTAATAAAAAGAATTACAAGAGGAGATTAAAAAATTCATCCTCTGAAAAGAATTACATGATGAAAAAATTAYAAAATTGTGTTGCATAGGCCAATACTATTACAGAGGTTTATCATACAACAGATTATAGAAAGTCGTCTACGGCATATAGCATGTCTTCCTTGATGGTTCTGTAGACATTGAAAATCCATTCTCTGAAGTTGATTTGTACTTTGATTGCTTCCAGAATGCCAGACACTTCACCCATTCTTAGATGCCCTCTTTGCACCTCTGCCGCTGCTCTGTTGAATACCCATTCAAGGGTCTCTGTGGAGTACTTGTTCGATTCTGTTGGATCAAAGAACCTTAGGATGTCATCCTTGTCCAAGAACACAAACCCAAAAATAGGGTTGCGGATAATGGAGTTTGGACGATACCTAAGTATCCAACCTGGCCTGTTATTCGGAGGGGAGATCTTTAGATCTTTTTGGACTAACCTCATCGCAATTTTGTAGTCCTTCTGGCTGTAGTATCTCACTTATGCGTGCATAACCTCGACAAGCCTTCTGAGTGATATAGAATAGCTTGACCTCCTCTCCATGTATTTGTTGAGAATTTTGTGCAGGTAGATAAGATCAAAT
>NC_037539.1:29630764-29631862 GCF_001531365.2 Cynara cardunculus var. scolymus
TTCCTTAGCCTTCTTCTGCGCCTTGACTTTGGACTTTTCACCCCTCTGTGTTGCACATTTCTTCTTAATCAATCCCACCATATCTTCAAAAATGAGCTGTGCGTAGTCGAGTGGTAGGTTGAAATAGCATGAGAGGTCTGATCATGGCTTCCAACCTTTCCTGTTAGACAACAGTTCACAATTGAGAATAAGGTATTCCAGATTGGGGGTAGTCCTTTGCGCTTGAACTGAGTCCGTTTGACTATTTAGGTCTTGGCATCATATGAATGGAATTCAAGGAATTGAATTAATTCCTCGTCTGTTAGGGTTGCAGCAAATGCATCCAAATGAAGAGATTCCAGGGTGGGTAAATGCAGGGCAGTTCTAAGAGTGTCAACATTGAGTTCCATTCGTACCAAAGATTTATTAGTAGGTTTGAGTCACTTCGTTGTCACTAGAGACGTTGACGGATTGAGCTGAGGCTGAGGAAGAAGAAATTTTTGCAGGTTTGTTTGAGAGTTCGTAAGTTGCAGGTTCGTCTGAGAGTAAGAGTATTGTAAAGGTTTTTGATTTGGGGGGAAAGGGGTATTTATAGTGTGGGATTTGAATTGAACTGTTTTATTGACGAAAGGTCGTGATGAGTGGTTTTAGGTTGAAACGACTCAAAAGGTATGACACGCCGTGTTGGGAAAACATGCAATTGATGACGTGCGCCCCCTATTCTGACACGCGCATGTTGGTTCTAACCCTTATCCACAGAACCACGTGCACCATATCAATAGACAAGAACTATTAAGAGAGTTCTGTCAGAGGCCTAAGGGTAACAGAGTCTCTGTGATATGTGACGGGCCTTCAAAATATGTTACACCTTTATTACCTAAACGGTTTTGAAAATCCACAGAGAGATGAGTTCTTGCTCAGCTCAAACACACAGAGCCTCTGTTAGAAGCGCCAGAGGTTCTGAAGATTTGACCTCTGAGAACAAGATACTTCAAAAGTTTTGGCACCTTATGTGGTTTGATTTTCATTTTAAAACTCCCCCTATTAGCCAGCTTCCATGGCTCCCCCTCGAATAAAAAACCATTTAAAATCCTTAGAAGAGGTATCAACAGAGAGTCC
>NC_037539.1:29638446-29653113 GCF_001531365.2 Cynara cardunculus var. scolymus
GAAAGTCGTCTACGGCATATAGCATGTCTTCCTTGATGGTTCTGTAGACATTGAAAATCCATTCTCTGAAGTTGATTTGTACTTTGATTGCTTCCAGAATGCCAGACACTTCACCCATYCTTAGATGCCCTCTTTGCAYCTCTRCCGCTGCTCTGTTGAATACCCATTCAAGGGTCTYTGTGGAGTAYTTGTTCGATTCTGTTGGATCAAAGAACCTTAGGATGTCATCCTTGTCCAAGAACACAAACCCAAAAATGGTGTTGTGGATAATGGAGTTTGGATGATACATAAGTATACAACCTGGCTTGTTATTCGGAGGGGAGATCTTTAGATCTTTTTGRACTAACCTCATCGCRATTTYGTAGTCCTTCTGRCTGTAGTATCTCACTTRTGCGYGCATAACCTCGACAAGCCTTCTGAGTGATATAGAATAGCTTGACCTCCTCTCCATGTATTTGTTGAGAATTTTGTGCAGGTAGATAAGATCAAATACACARAGGTTRTGGAGGTCAGCATCTGTGAACGTGTATAGGTTGCCATCATCCCTCCTCACAACRTATTGAGCGTAGAGCACYGTCTTCTTCAGCAAGGTCCTTGRAGAAATTGTTTCAAGTGATGTAATCACGTRCTCTGAGAAGACTTGCTCGCRTGGCCTTGTAAGTTTAGAGAATTGAAACTTGGCGRCGGYAKAAGGTATACCTGTGAGCTCTGGATCATAGGGGGGCTCTGTGTCCACTGCAGAGTATCTCCACAGCAGAATCTCCTCCTCAGTAGTAACAGGCTMTGTGCGCAYTTGTTGCAAGGGAATYSTGCTCATTGATTCAAAGATCTCAGAGAYCCTTCCTACTGTGGCRGATTCTRRCACTTTGGCTTCTTCTTCTTCAAGTATTGGCCTCTGGGTGGACCCCTCTGCAAGGATAGGTTTGACAGTTCCTTGCAGAGCGTYGAACGTACCCRTGGACGTTTCCTCCTTYGCCTTAGARGAAGAGCCTTCTCCAGCTCTGGGSSGGATGCGGGCTCTGYYCTTTCTTGYTTGAGCCTCTGCYAAAGAYGCCTTTAACRTTTGAACGAGCTCTGGGTCATCGTACACTTCTTCGTTTATCTGCACTAGCGACTCTGAGCTTGACGACCCCTTCTGTGGYGATTCCTCTACAKCCTTGCCYTTGCCTTTCCCCTTAGGCTCTGGTGCTTTTTCTTTGCCTTTTGAGAACAAGGCAGCTGCAGAGTCCACTATCTTGAGTGGTTTGGCAGAAGTCTTCTTCTTGGGCTCCTCAGCTTTCTTCTCTGCCTTCTTCTCCCCCTCATGACGATCATGGTCATCACCTCCTTGATCGTCACGGTGTTTGGTGGCTTCTGCCTCGCAAGTTTCTAGGGGAGCCTTCTCCAATCTCTTTAGAATTTTAGTGGCCGCCTTCTTCATTTGAACTTGGACTTTTGGATAGCCTGTTGAATTTCGAGCCACTCATAGAAACCATACCGACTGAGGAAGGAAGGATACTTACTGACAACATCGTTGTTCTCTTGGAATATGACCATTGTAATAAGTTGAGCACCATCTTTCATTTGACCACTGATAGTGACGTTTGAGATCTTTTACGGGCTCATCCTTGTTTCGATCTTTTATCTGCACCAATTGAGGTCATGATTATTCAGCTTTAGCACTCCTTAACGTTTTCATTCAGCTTCTACTAAGAGTTGGGCTAATCATAATCACTGAGCTAATTTTTCATCCAAAGAATTTAGGCACAACAACTTCCAGTGACTATATACTCAACTTCAGCAGTTGATATGAACACTGAGTTTTTCTTTTTGCTTGTCCAACTCACCAACTTTCCACCAAGAAGCTAGCAGCCTCCAGTGATGCTCTTCCTATCTATCTTTCAACATACAAAACCACTATTTGCATAACCTATTAGGTCGAAACCTGAGTCTTTGGGATACGAAAGCCCATATTAGGAGTACCCTTAAGATATCTGAAGATGCGTTTTATGACAATCAGATGAGATTCTTTGGGTTTAGATTGATATCTTAAACAGAGACAGGTAGAATACATGATATCAGGTTGGCTAGCTGTAAGATAAAGCAAGGAAGCGATCATTTCTCTGTAAGCGGTAACATTTGTAGGTTTTCGATTTGGGTCCTTGTTCATCGTGAGAGGAAGAACCATGGGAGTTTTCACAGATGAACTATTGGTTGGGTCAAATTTCTTCAACATATCCCTGACATACTTACTCTAACTTAAAAAGATGCCTTTATTAGATTGCTTAATATGAAACCTACAAAACATGTCAGTTCTCCCATCATGCTCATCTGTTATTCTTTCTTCATGCATTCAGAGAAACAAAAACACAATGAGGGATTAGTGGAACAAAAAATAATATCATCGACATAAATTTGGACAAAAATGATGTGACCCTTGATTTTCCAAAGAAATAGGGTTTGGTCAATCTTTCCACTAACAGATTTCCATAAGATGAGAAATGAAGAGAGGGTGTCATACCAAGCTCGAGGGGCTTGTTTTAACCCATAAAGAGCTCTATCCAATTTATATACATGAGTTGGATATTTAGGGTCAAGAAACCCTGGAGGTTGTTCAACACAAGATTCTTCTTGAAGTTTTCCATTTAGGAAAGCGCTCTTAATGTCCATTTGATAGACTTTAAAGTCCTTATGGGCAACATAGGATAGGAAGAGTGGAATTGCTTCGAGCCTAGCCACTGGTGTGAAGGTTTCATCATAGTCGATGTCTTCTTCTTGTATGTATCCCTGAGCAACAAGTCAAGCCTTATTGCGAGTTACAATTCCTTGTTCATCCAAGTTGTTGCGATAGACCTTTTTGGTGCCTATCACAGTTTTGCTAGATGGACATGAGACAATGTACCAGACATTATTTCTATCATACTCAATGAGTTCTTCTTGCATAGCATTGACCCAATTTGGATAAGTGATAGTCTCATTGATTTTCTTAGGCTCAACTAAAAAAAGAAAGTTGACAAAAAGAATGATATTGCCTAGACCTCGACGAGTCTAAATACCTGCACTTGGATCACTAAGAACTTGATCGATTAGATGACTTTTCAATCATCATTATGCTGGTAGATGACATAAATCGTCATCTTCTGAGTTTGGAGGCTCGGGTATAGAAGATGAGGCTTCAACAAGAGATTCTTCAATATTAACATGAATAGCTAAAGGATCCTTAGTGAAAGATTAATCTACTGAGAGAGGTTCAGTAACTGAAGGAGATTCAGTAACTGAAGGATTCCATGTTTGAAGTAAAAGGGGGTATATGACTAATGGGAAAGGAAGCAATCCCTGAAGAGGATTCAACTTTGTTATTAGTCATGTCAAGAATGATAAATGGATCAGCATTGCCTTCAGGGAGATCAGCCTTAGGTTGATTGCTGAAGAAGCTTCAGGTTCTCCATAATGAGATATCATCCAGTTATCTAACTCTTCTTTATCATAAAATATGAATAGTTTCTTCTATTGTCTGTCTTCATTTGTTGAATACTCTGAAGGCTTTGGATACTGAAGAATATCCAAGGAAGATTCCTTCATCAGTTTTGGGATCGAACTTTCTAAGATATTCCCTATTGTTTAAGATGTAGCAAATACAACGAAAGATATGTAGAAAGATGAGAGAAGGCATGGAAAAGTTCATAAGCTGTCTTCTTGAATCTCTTAACAATCATCGATCGATTTAGAGTAAAACATGAGTACTGACAGCTTCTGCCCAGAATTGTGTAGGAATATGAGACTCACTGAGCATAGATCAAATGGCTTGTTATGGAGTTCTCATAGCAGAGAAATTGTGTGAGATTCCCTTGTTATTAAAAAAGTTATCGATTGTACTGTTTTTGAATTTAGTGCCATGATCACTCCTTATTGAGCAGACATTGATGTTTTTCAGTACTTCTATACGCTTTATGAACGAGATGATTTCTTCAGGTGCATCACTCTTGGATCTGAGAAAGAAAACCTAAGTATACCTGGAAAACTCGTCAACAATAACGAGTGTATATTTCTTTCTAGATATGGATTGTACATTGACAGGGCCAAACAAATCCATATGTAGTAGCTGAAGCGGAAAATTCACTGAGGAGACTTGTTACTATTTAAAACTAGACTTTGTCTGCTTTTCTTTTTCACAAGTTGAGCAAAGAGATTTTTTTGCAAAAGAGTGTTGAGGAAGGCTAGTGAATAGTCCTTTTCTAGACAACTCGTTCTGCGTCTTGAAGCTGAGATGAGAAAGCCATTTTTGCCATAACCAGTTGATAGCTGATGAGGCTTTGGGAGATAACATCTATTCTTAGTGAAGGGAGAATCCATGTTGATGACATGTACCTTTTCTTCATGAAATCATGTTAAAGGGAGATTGTCATCTTTGTCAAAGACATAACATGTATTCTTGAGAAATTTAACTATGAAATTTTTATCACACAGTTGACTGATGCTTAGAAGATTATGCTTCGGTCCTTCAACATATGCAACACGTCTAAAGGTGGTTGCACCATTGGTTAATATACCAAAATCTTTGGTATATCCTTTTCTGTTTCCTCCAAATGTAACGGAAGGGCCTCTTTCATCTTATCTAGAGAGCAGGGTTTTGTTTCCAGTCATATATCTTGAGCATCCACTATCTAAACACCAGATATCTTTGACTCCCTGCAATAGAAAATATATTAAGTTAGCTTTGGTACCCATTTCTCAGTGGGTCCAGCAGAGTTAGAGATAGAGGCTTCATCTTTTTTCACTGATACTGAAAGCTTAGAGTCAGTGGAAGTCTTCACTAAACCTGAAGAAAAGGCGTTAGTGTATTCTTAACATTAGTCGTTTTAACAACTTTTATGGATGATTTCACTTTGGTTGACTTTTCAACCTTAGTTAGTTAATTTACCTTAGTTGGTGAACCAGATATAGTAGTTGAAGGACACTTACTGGCAACATGAGTAGTCTCACCATAGTGACAACACTTTCTATAGCTGAAAGAAGCTTTGGGGCCATAAGAGTCAAAGATTGGGAGCCTTAGATGAGAGGGACTAGCTCCAAGAATACCATTTTTAGTTGTTCATGGGAGAACAAATGAAAATTTAGATATCTTAGCTGAAAGATTTACTTTCATCTTAGGGCTTGATTCTGAGAATGTTTAGAGACCGTTTCACTCGAGGTTGAAGGGTTACAAGCTGAGGGAATAGAAAATGTTTTGTTCATCTTGTGGTGTCCTTATTAGATGGAGGAGGAATGCTGACAATGGTTTTACCTTTATCTTTGCATTTTAAGGGAAGTTCTTTCCAGAAGACATTCAATAGAGGAGTACTGAGAGGAAGAAGTGTCAGGGATAGAAGAGACAAAGGTTCCAAACTTAAGCATGGACCTGTCATTGACACGATATTCCTGATCATAGGAATAACCTAGACCACTCTTGATCTTGGCGGGAATCTGATCATTAATGATCTCAGTGGCCTTGATAGAGGCTTTACATCATCCTTCAATGGTAGCCTTTTCACCATTGAGTTCAGCAATTGCTTGCTCACGCTCAGAGATATCATGTTCGCACTTGATGCTAATTGCTTGTTTACAATGACCTGATCTTTAAGATTTTCTTCAATCTTAGTCAATTATTTGATCTTAGAATGACATTTTTAATTGTTTTTGTAAATTAAGATTTAACTTTTCAGCTTTGGTTTTGTCATTTAGAGCATTGTAAATATCCACAGTCAGTGTATCTAGTGTAGATAGGCTATCATAGCTAGAAGTAGAAGCGTCATTCAGATTACATACCTGAGTTGAGGTTGATGGAGAGGGATCACCAGTGGATAATGTCTCAGATGGTTCATCTTTGACATCCTTGGTGATAAATCCAGATTCAATTAATCAAACATATGTACATCAAGATTCAATAATTCAACAATGGCATATTAGAGTAGAAAGAGAGAATTTTCTTCAAAGGTTTCTTTGTATTGAGATGCTTCAAAGATTACAATTCTAGATACGGTTAAAATCTTTCTAGATATGTTACAAGATTACAAAGATACCAACCTATTTATACAAGGAAAGTACAAGGGAATAAAAAGCTTGAATACAACATTTTAGCATAAAATATTGAACCCAACATTCTCCCCCTTGGTTTCAAGCTCTAGACATAGAAAATCTTGAACGTCTAAATACCAAATGCGTATCAAACCTTCTAATAGCATTCGTGTACTGAACCTTTTCATCAAGTAAGTGTAGAGCTTTAAGAAGTAAGAACCTTTCTCTTATATTCAACCTATTAGACCCCCGATGCTTTGTCATCTTGAGCTTTCTTCAATTCAAGCTGCTTCCTTATAATTTTGATTGTTCCATCAATGTACTGTTTGAGTAAACTGAACGTCAGAAACTTTTCGGTACCATCAGAGTTTTCATAAATCACACCAAACTCTGGATCTTCAAGAATCATATACAAAGGATAACCATCAATGTCTTCTAAATCTTGATTCGGCCTTTTCAGATTAAGATTCTTTTGGTAACTTTCATAACCTATCTCAACATCTAATACTGAAGATAGTTTGCTCTGACATTTGAGAACATTTTGATAGCTTCTAATCCTCTGAAGATTCCTTCCAATCTGATAGTCTATTTTCTGATATGATCATACATAAACTCTAGGTCTTCCAAGTATAGAATAGGAAAAATCATCTTCACTGAAGTTCCATTCTTTACCATCTTTCCTTGTGACATAGAAAACTGGATACCACACTCTTACAAGTTCTCTGGCTTCCACCTTCTTTATCGAGACAATCCGGTGCTTTTTTCGTACAAAGTGAATGGGTTGACGTTTGGATTTAAGAAAGTACTTTTATTCTTTGTGGTATTCAATGCTTTCTTTATGAATATCCAAGACTTTATCACAACTTAATGCTTTCCGGTGACGAACAAAAATGCCAGTGTACAAGTCTTGAAGATAAGGTTCCCAAATTCTAACTCTGTCCCGCCCTGGAGTTTGAAGCTTCTTGGTAAAATATCTTCTTGAAGGTTGAACATTTGAAGTTTGAGGCAGAAAATGCATTTCTAATCGATAATGCTATTAAGAAATTTGATACTGTTGTTCCAATTATGCCTCCGAATATGTACAAGGAACACTTGGTCGTTATGCAAAAATTGGTTCAGGATCTTCTTTCGCCTCGAACTAAAATGGAAAGCTTGGTTCTTCATCATTCATGTCTGGTTCAAAGTCAAATAAAAGTCCATCTGAATCAGCAGCTTCACCTTCAAATTCAACATTGAAGTCCTGAATTCCACCAACTTCATTTGTAAATACCATCATTATATCCAACATTTGTTGGCAGACCCAGTACCCTCCTTGTTTCTGCTATGGAGACCTCTGGATTTTCAAGCATCTGCTCGATCTCTAGGTCTGCAAATACGGTCATTTCCAGTTCTGTTACCCTTTCACCAGAATGATTGAAATTATGCTAACCAGAATATTCACTAACTTCCATATCTATCCCTTGAGCTCTCAATGACTCAGCCGCTTTTTATCTTTTAGTCTCCCCCCATGGTGATGAGGATCTTCCTGGTCATCATGTCTTCATTTCATAGAAGTGTCTTGAGCTCAACAAGTAGTTTCAAGAATTGAAACTCTCTTTGACAAAAGATCAATTGAGTTATGAAGGTAAGAAATATTTTTGGTTGAGGAAGCAATTGTTGAACCAATATTTGATAAACTTGAAACAACAATGCTTTGGAAATTTTGAAACTCTGAGGCTTTAACGGCTTCAAAATATTCCATTGATTGTCTAAGCATTCCCACCATGTCTGCATCTGCCGAGTCCATGTTTGGTTCATAAATCATCTTAGCATAAAGCATGGATTTCAGGTCATCCACCAAATAGATATTTTTAGGCTGCGGTTGTGGTTGAGGTGGTGGCCATGGAGCACAACTTCTTCAACTGCAGGCTGTTTTCCCTTCAATAGCCTTTTCAATCCATTTATCTCTTCCATTAAAGTATGATGAACAACCTTTAGGGTGTCGTTCATAAAATCCCTTGACACAAAGTCAGGTAATATAACACATAGATCACTTAGATTACCAGTTGAAACAACATTTGAATAAGCCGTTATGCCTACGTTCAGCATTGGAATAATGTTAGCACTGGAAGGCCTTCTGACATGTCCTTGTAAAAGTCAGTTGACTCTACTTGGTTCGTTCCAGCTTGTTCACAAAGAACAAAAGGTTCTCTAAACTCTTTTGTTCCTAAAGTGTTTATTTGCTCTAGACTTAATGTGTTAAAGAAAGAAGTTGAGGGGCTGCTGTCTATGATTTTTAGTATCTAGTTCCTCCGAGTGAGTAACAGATATATTATGTGCTAGATCTCTGTGAGAAGATGAAACTGATACCTATTGAGAGGCACTAGAGTGGCTAGGAGGGGTGTGCAATTGCATAGTTGGGTAGACTATGTCTTCTTTAATGTCACCATTCAACGAATGAATATCAACAACAAATGTGGTTACTCGGCGTCTCCTAAAAGTTTGGATAGGAACTGATATTTCTTTTTATGTTCTTGTCACACTCTCTCCATTGTTTTCTTCTTCCCCTTCACTCATTCTCTCTGAGTTTTCAACTCATACACCTGCTTCCATCCTTAAAGACTCCAGAATATTGTCAATTTCGCCTTCATAGTCAAACTCTGGAATATCTTTAGCAAAGTCAAATTCTAAAGATGGAATATCTTCAAGATTCATAACATCAACACCATCCAAATTTTCATTATCATCAATGTTGTTGTCATCGTCATCGTCATTATTATCATCATCATCATCTTGTCCATTGTGAATGGCCGAATCAGTTTCAGTATCTTCTGAACTTGAAGAAGTTGAGGAAATATTGTTTTCAGTAGTTTCCTTATCAGAGTCTCCCCTGTCGAGCGCCTCTCATTTACATTTTCCATCTGCTCACAGCCCTGTTCAGATACTCCATGTAACTGAATACGCTCATCTATATCTAAACCCTCACTTCTCTCAACTAAGGCATGGGTTGTTCCCGGGTAAGTTCTTCAGGCTCTGGCTGGACTATAGGAATTGCCACTCTTTTATATTTTACAACATATTGAGAGCTCTGATCGAATAGGAAAGAAGCTCATCAGGAATATTCATGTTAGAATCAAGATCTTCAACATCAGCATGTGGTCGAAAAAATTGCATTTCATAATCTGGGTCGAATGATCTCTCCAGTCTCGAAGGAATTTATTTGTTTGACCTCATCATCGACCTTATGTTCAGTTGTAAAAATCTTTGAGATGGAACGAACTTTCTTGCTTTCGAGGCAAATTTCTTTGCATGCACCAACTTGCCAGATCATTCCAGATGACCATTGTATAGTCATAGTGCCTGTTGAACACTATGCCAGTGAAGATTTTGAGAAATGAACTGCTGCAAGTATCCACGCCAACAATTTTTGAGGTGAGGCATATGTTTAAGATGGAGAACAAAAGATGCCATATTGAAGGTAAGAACTTATGTTTGAACTGCGACAGATGATTTATGATTCAAGGATATTCTATCTTTTTGATATCAGCACAGAGTTCTTCATATAAGATGAACTCTTCAAATTCTTCTCTTCCAGAAATAAAGTGAGGCTTTGGCAGATTTAGAATTTTCCTCAACCTCTTCAATGTAAGTCTGCACACAAAATGATCCACATGGCCTTCAAAATAGAACTAATTTTCTTTTTTGATGTAGGATAGAGTGTACCAGAATTGTTGAAGATACACAGGTGGAACATCTGTAGTTGCAGTCTGAGCATAGGCTATGGGATGACGTTTTAGGATTTCAAGAATGATTGGGTATTCAGTTGTGATATCTGGGTTTAAATGGTGGTTATTGGGTTTTAAGTCAAGGTATAAAAGCTTTAGGAAAAATGGTTTCATCGGGATCACTTGAATTTACCGACTTAGAATATAATGGAGTGTTGGGTTCAAGTTTTTGTGCTTAATGTTATTCAAGCTTAAGTTTCTCCATTGTAATTTGCTTTGTAATTATCGACTGAACACCCTATGGTGTGTGGATGATTTTAATTAAAATGTGTCATTGGATCCTGCTGTGAGTTTTATGTTTTAGAAAAGTTTTCTAATTACAACCAAAAGTTTTGTTTTTCCGTTACGTTATCGATTACAAATTGCATTAAAACCCAATAAAAACAAAGGAAAAATGTTGATCCCAGGTCTCTCAAAAACAATAATAATCAAGTTAAAAATAACCAAATTATAGTGTTTTAATGAACAAAATGATGAACACTCAAGAACAATGTGTGAACATTCAAAGAATAATCTTGAGTGCCAATGATTTCACTTTATTCAATATAAAAACGTAAAAAGCGACATTGATTACAATAGGCCTAATCACCTATTTATACTAGAAGGCTAATTAGAAGATAACTATCTAGTGCGACTATTTAGCTAATCTTCTACTAACAGATAAAGTTTATCTAAACTATGGATAAGCTATAAATTAAGATAAACTTGAAATCCAGCTGTCGATTTGTCATCTCCAGCTGTCTTCCATGGGATGATGATTCAACTTTATTTTCATATCTTCATCGTATGCCTCTGGTTGAATTGTTGAAGAGCACTCTAAGTGTTGTTGACCAGAGGGGTGATGAAGATGCTCTTTCCATCGCATATGTGGTTGTTCATCGACCCTCTGGTTCTTCTTCAGACTTGGTCAATTCTTCCTTAATGTCTTCATCGATCTTCTGGTTCTTCATCACTTATTGTTCTTCATTACTTTTATACTTATTAATTATGGGGTCTAACAATCTCCCCCTAAGTAATGAAAGAACAAACATAAACTAATCTATGCACAATTTGAAGTACATAGACTAATCTAAAGAAAAGCATCAAATTCCAAATTTGTATTGGATGATGAATTCTTACAGTACTGGAAGCAAAGACATTTCATATTAAGGCAAAAAAAATTTGAAAAACTATTCATGATCTACCTTGAGATATTTCCCAGAAGCACAGAAGCAGTCTTCGATAACTGAGGACTGTGGACTGTTGATATCTCATGAATGAGTTGATTCTCATCTTCTCTTGGCACATGAGTTCTACCCAGTCCCTCTCTAATAACTTTCTGAAACCACTCAAGTGTATCAGTTGAATACTTGAAGGCTTCAGTTAGACTAAAAAAATTCTTTACCCTGAACTCATTCTAGAAGACAAGTCCAAGCTCCGGTTAAGTTAAGACAGAAGCAGATCTCTGCTCATGCAGGCCAGGAAAGTCTTCATTAGGTGGAGTGCAGGAGAGTCTTTCGATACCCAAATGAAGAGCAATTTGAAAATCACTCTTGGCTCGATGCTTCACCAAGGTCTCCATCGTCTTCACTATCGCTCTGTTTGCCATCCCAAATCTTATTCCTTGATCCTGTCGCTGAGTTGTGAATGCATGAAGGTCGATCACGTCGTAGGGGTTGAGATTGATCAAGTCATTATCGTTGAAGACGTTGACCTGACCATGAGCTCTCTCCACCGTGTACTTGATATATCTTATAGCTCTGTTAGTGAAGATCCTTATCTTTATATACATTACCGTCCTTATCCCATCGTTTGAGAAGACAGCTTGTGGTGGTTGGTAGTCTGTCTTACAAACCTATGGTGTAGGAGGTCCATGGATTCTGGTGATAGAACTGAAGGATTGAGAGATAAGCTTTCATCACGATCGTGGTATAGATACTGATGGATATTCTCCATCATGATGGGTTACCTTGGTGGTATCTCCGGACGTCTCCTTAGCGACTCCATGTTCTCAATAATTTCATCGACTAGGCTCTGCGGAGGGCGCTTTGATGAAGAGGGAATGTCTACTTGCACAGTGGTTGGTTCGATTGGTGGTTGAGTTTGGGTTATGGGTTGTGTATCGGTTGGGGGGTGTGTTTATGTAGTGGGTTGTGTATCGGTTGGCAATGGGATGGTTTCTTGGGTTTGCTCATTTTGGGGTGGTTCAGGTTCATCGGGTTGGGTGGTGAAAGGTTATGTATCTCGAGGGGTTGGTGATGGGATTAATGGTAGGTTTGGTATTGGTGATGGAGTAAAAGGTGGGTTGGTTTCTATTGGTGGGGTGGATGGATTTTCATCGGTTGAGGAACTCCACACGATGGGTTCAGGTTGAGGAACTCAACACGATGGGTTCAGGTGTGGTAGCAAGGGGAACATGTACATTAAGTACATCTTCAGAGGGCTGAGCCTCTGGTTCCCTTGCTTGGCTTGATGGAGATTGTTGTGTTTGGGGTGGTGGAGATGGTGGGTTTTGTGTTTGGTGATGGGATGTTGAGGGTGCAGCGGATTCCATTGGTTGTGAAGCGGTGGCCTGATTCTCCCCCTCATGAGGACCTAGACCTTGATCATCGGGGTCTGGATCATCATGCTTTCGTCTTTTGAGGGGGCGGCTTGACGAGCAGGTGGCCTTTGTCCAATTTTTCTTCCACAGCCGTATGTGGTCGGCCAATGTGTGCACTCGATCCTTGTTACGCCTTTGTTCAATGGAGCGAAGAAGAGAGTTTGTTTGATCTTGCTGTTGCATAAGACTCTTCTTCAGCGCAATGGTAGGCTCAACCGACCTAGCAGCAAACTTTACACTTATCTCATTGAACGATGAGATAAGTGCCTTGCACAGAGCCCGGAGATCGGCTCTGGTGGGAAAATCCGTGCTTGATGATGTAGCTGGTGGTGGCACAGAGGTGGTGGTGGATGTCGATGGAGGATTGGGAAGGTTGGTGATGAGATTCCTCGCCTCTACAGTGAAGGAGGAGAAGGCTGCATCGAAGGATGGGCCGGTAAAGGGAGGTGGAGGTGGTTGAGGCTGGGGTATGTTGACTAGTATTGTGGCTGGTAGTTGGGTTAGGGTGGTTTGTATGGTGGCCATTTGGTTGGTGAGGGAGGCTAGAGTTTCATTGATTGATGAAGTTGTTTGAGGTGGGGTTGGTTGAGGGATTTGGGAGATGATAGTGGCTGGTAGGGCGTTAAGGGTTTGGAAGATGGTGTTTATCTGGGTGGTTATGGAAGCGAGAGTCTCATCGGTCGCAGTTGCCTGGGCCGTGAGGGTGGCGATAGAGTGGATGAGGAGTTGGTTTCTTTGGGTGGCAAGGGAGGAGGTGGTGTTGGGTGACGGTTTGTTGCAGCATTTGGAGACGTGTTGTATTGTCTCGGGTTTGGGTTGCAAGGGCGGTAAGGGTCTATTGAAGGGTGCCAAAGGATTGTTGAAGGGTGGTGGTATCAATGGATGGTGGGTTTTCAACAATCCCTTGGATGATGAGTTTTAGGTCTTCCAAGGACCGCTGAACTAAGTCAACAAAGGCTTGGAACTCAGCCTTTGTGACCAGTTCGGCCATGGGGGTAACCCCTGCAGCAACGGATGCTACAGGTTGAGCCTATGCTCCTGAGGCGCCTTCATTGCCTTGTGAAAATACTGGTCGTGAAGGACTTCCATCATGTCCTTGATAGCCTTCAAGTGAGGAGCTATCTCCTGATGTTGCGACTTCTTCTTCTTCCTCGGCAGGATAGGAGATGTAAGTGTGTTTCCCTTTCGCTAGATCAAGTATCGAAGGGGGGTTTTGTGCACGAATTAGAGACTGCTCTGAACGATCTAGGGGTGCATCAATGTCATAAGCAACACATGCTTCTGGGTGTGTGGTTGGTTGTGTCGAGCCTTAAGGCGATGAGGCTCTTATATCTGCATCGCCTCTCTGTTGGGAGACGGGCGATGGGTGTTGTGGTTCCTCAGATAAATCATCTCCAGAGGCCCGAAGAATGGCCTCTGGATGGCTAGTTTGGGTTGGGTTTTGTCATACCCCGCTAAAGCGGAAACGCGAGGTATGGCAGGTAGAGTCTCATAGCAATAGTGTATAAACAACACAACCATACAATCTAAAACATAAATGCATCATAACCAAAGTTTACAATCCCAAATACAAGTTTGCAAAATAAACACAAAAGAAATTTGAAAGCGATGATTGTGACACGACTCCTAATAAGTGTCACCATGAGTCTTTCTTACCCTGAAAAAAGCACGTCAAAACAAGTGTCAACTACAAGAGTTGGTGAGTTCACAGGTTTTATATGCACAAAATGATTTCAAAATGCAGCAATCTCATATATAAATTTCTGAGCAATATAAAAAAAACAACGTCATACACATGATATAAATTTGTTGAGCCACTACTAAACCAAAACAACTTTCAACGCCCCACGAACTACCTCAGAGGTTGTAGCGAACCACATGTGTAGAGCATACTTACGAACTACCTCAGCAGTGGGACTAAACCCCACATGTGTAGAACTCATGCCGGACTACCTCAGCGGTGGGACTAAACCACACATGTGTAGAACTCCTACCGGACTACCTCAGCGGTGACCACTTCGTGTCACATGTGTAGAGAAAATTTTAATGACCAAGTGCACCCCTACTCGTCAGTAAAAAGGGTGGGTATAACAACCGGTACTATCCACTAGAATCATAGGCTCAAAATGAGTTAATAGTAGTGTGGACAAACGGGGACTTTTAAACTCAACATACCATCAATAGTGTATACATTTAATTGCTCATAACAAGATTCATATATCAATATAAATCTATCAAACATTTCTTTAATCATGCTTTTCACCCCAAAATGCTAAAATAGTAAAAAGG
>NC_037539.1:29653183-29655074 GCF_001531365.2 Cynara cardunculus var. scolymus
AACACCGCACTAGTTCAACGATTCCCTATCAATAGGAATATCCAAAACCATCACTTATTGATTTATCACTACCTATGGGGTTTAATAAATCCTAAGTCCATATTTGTCTACTTATGACCCATAATATTATCCATGTCCAAATATACATAATGTCCATATGCGCATCAATGAATTAATTTATACCGGAATTGATGCTATAATCCAATAAAAGATCCAATTTTACAAAATCAACCAATCCCAAAATCTTGATCCTGGACAGAAACTTATGATACTTAAATATGATCAAAATAAAGAGACTTCAAAAATGAGATAATTTCCCATATTTTTACATGGGTTATAGCACTGAGTTATAGTCATCTTGACCAAATTTCATGTATTTTGGGCATGAAATGATGATTCAAATAATTTATGTAATACAACTTATCACAACTGAAATGGCAGATTACACCATGTTAGTAAAACACTCATTAAAATAGTTCTGCTAAGTGTTCTGCCGAAATTCAAGTTGTATTGAAAACCTAACACTTATATGAAACTTTTAAACTAAGAATCACTCATTTTGGATGAGTTGAGAGGAAGATATGATACCCTAAAGTCACATGCACACATCTGTCATTAGTTGACAGATTGCACACTTAACTTACCTAAAATGGTTCATGCCCCAAAACATCATATTTTTGAGTGAAATTGGATTCAAATGAATTATTATTCATAAAAGAACATTTTAGAAGAAGAATCATACATTAAGAACAAGTAAGTAGAAAGATATTAGCATTCAAAGTAAGAGTTACCTACTGGTGGTTTCACAGTTTGCACACCTATAGTGTTTTAGGTGCTTGGAGATCAAAACTCCATAATTTAAAGTTATTCCACTTGAATGTAGGAGCTAACCCATAAAGGTAACTCCCAAAAGAACAATCATCCTTTTTAATCGAGTTTTGAAAGAGATATGGTCGATGGAACATACATATACCAATCTGTCAGAATCGGACAGATTGCATGTTCATCTTATTTTGAGTAATTAAAACCTCAAATCACCACAATATTGAATGAAATCAGTGGCATTTGAAAGGTAACTCATTAAAATAACATCCAAAAGAAAATTAAACAATTTTAAATGATTATCTAGAGAGTTATGGCTGTTCAAAATAGGGTTTACCTACTGAAAAACTCTCAGATGCACATATATAATGTTTTGAGTATTTGGGCGGTCAAAACTCAATGTTTGTGAGTGAGACCAATTGCATTACAACCCCAACTCAATAAATAAACTTTTAAGAGAAACCTCATAACATTTGAACATGTCAATTGCAAGATATGGACGATTTGTGCACAAGCACATAATCTGTCAGCACCAGAATATAAGATTTTTAAGAAATAAACCACATAAAATCATGATTTCTTCCTATCTTTTTGAGTTCTAGTGTTTGGGTCATAGATTACCACCATCATATAAACATTTTTACATGTTTTTGGTGTATAAYCTCTCCTTAAAACTCAAAATTTTCGGAACTTAGAAGATGGTAGATAAAGAATGCATAAAAAGTGGGTTTTTCTCCCAAAATTTGCAAAAAAAGAGGAAGATGAAGATATTACCTTGATTGTTGATGTGAGGGATGTTGTATCTTCAAATATCTTACTATTTTAATGAAGAAACTATGAAGAAATCGGCTGAAGAAGGTAGAGGATGAATATGACTCTTGAGTTTTAGGGAGAGAGAGGGAGAGAGAGTTACAAATCTTGAAAATGTGAAGAAATAAAGAATAATGGTATTTATTTGTGGGTAAATGGAGGGAGGGGAAGAGGTGGCCGGCCATGGGGGGGGCAAGCCCAAAATTGTATTATTTTTTTTATAAAGAAAAGTTTAGCCCACAAATTGATAAAATGTCAT